>NC_059428.1:6394075-6534012 GCF_021028975.2 Sphaerodactylus townsendi | reverse complement strand
CCGCCTTCCTCTGGCCGAGGGCTTCTTAATGCTTCCTGAGCATCACTTCAGCCTTGCGAGGATCAGTCGCCGATCTTCTTTGATCCCAGGAGATATTGGTTTTCTCTCTCTATGGCACTGTAGCTTTTTCATTGTTCTGCATCAAAGGCTTTTTTTTTCGGGGGGGGGGTGCTGCTTGTGATGGTCTACCCCCCTCCCAAAGCCTGAGGCTGGATTGACAGCTGATCTGTGCATGGCTTTGCCCCTGGGAAGAAGAGTTGGTTTTTATACCTTGCTCCTCTCTATTTTTAGGGAGTCCCAAATCAGCTTCCCTTCTCCACCCCACAACAGGCACCTTGTGAGGTACATGTGGGGGGGGGGTTTCCATTTCTTATCAAACTCCTGTTTCGGCCTGCAACGGAAGCATTTTTAAGCCACAACATGAACCAGGGGTTTCTGACTTGGGCAGAGGTGGGCAAAAGTGTAGCTGGGTGCGCCCAGTGCGCCTTCTATATTTTCCGCCCCCGCAGCACTCCGCCCCCCCCCCCCGCGGCGCCCCCCTTTCCCCCCTTACCTTCGTTCCTTTCCTTTTTCAGAACTTTTTCAGGCTGCAAACGGCCTGTTCTCAGTAAAAACGGCCTGATGGGAACTATACTTCCCAGGAGACCTTGTGAGCCCCAAGGTCTCCTGGGAACTGTAGTTCCTATCAGGGTTCAAAACTCTGTCTTCTGGCACAAGAAGAAGAAGAAGAAGAAGAAGAAGAAGAAGAAGAAGAAGAAGAAGAAGAAGAAGAAGAAGAAGAAGAAGAAGAAGAAAGAAGAAGAAGAAGAAGAAGAAGATAAGAACAGAAGAAGAAGAAGAAGAAAAAGAAAAAGAAAAAGAAAAAGAAGAAGAAGAAGAGTTTTGGATTTATATCCCCCCTTTCTCTCTTGCAGGAGACTCAAAGGGGCTGACAATCTCCTTGCCCTTCCCCCCTCACAACAAACACCCTGTGAGGTGGGTGGGGCTGAGGGAGCTCCGAGAAGCTGTGACTAGCCCAAGGTCACCCAGCTGGCGGGTGTGGGAGTGCACAGGCTAATCTGAATTCCCCAGATAAGCCTCCACAGCTCAGGCGGCAGAGCTGGGAATCGAACCCGGTTCCTCCAGATGAGATACACGAGCTCTTAACCTCCTACGCCACTGCTGAGGGCAACCTCCTACGCCACACCATGAGGGCAACGGCATGCGAACTGTGCCACATGAAGGTCGCCCCAAGAGCAAGGGAGAAAAGCGTGCAGAAACACAAGGCTACAGATAAGTGCTGGCCATGCCAACCTCCAGGTGGAGCCTGGAGATTTGGCAGTAGTACAACTGAGCACAAAGATCGGTTTCCCTGCAGAAAAATGTCTGCTTTGGAAGCAGCAGGCGGGAGAGAAAGGCGGGAGAGGAGGGGGAGAGCGGCCAAACGTGTCCCTCATGTTTCTGAGGACTGGGTTGCGAGACCCCCCTGTTCCCCCCCCCCAAGATTCGCCAGTGGCCCTATGGCAGGAGTGGCCAACCTATGGCACTCCAGATGTTCATGGACTGCAATTCCCATCAGCCCCTGCCAGCATGTGGGGGGGGGGGGTGGGGGGGGGGGGGGGTGGGGGGGGGGGGGGGGGGGGGGGGGGGGGGGGGGGGGGGGGGGGGGGTGTGGGGGGGGGGGGGGGGCCGGGGGGGGGGGGGGTGGGGGAGAAGGGGGGGGGGTGGGGGTTGGGGGGGGGGAAGGGGATGGGGAGGGGGTGGGGGGGGGGGGGGGTGGGGGGGGGGGGGGGTGGGGGGGGGGGGGGGTGGGGGGGGGGGGGGGTGGGGGGGGGGGGGGGTGGGGGGGGGGGGGGGTGGGGGGGGGGGGGGGTGGGGGGGGGGGGGGGTGGGGGGGGGGGGGGGTGGGGGGGGGGGGGGGTGGGGGGGGGGGGGGGTGGGGGGGGGGGGGGGTGGGGGGGGGGGGGGGTGGGGGGGGGGGGGGGTGGGGGGGGGGGGGGGTGGGGGGGGGGGGGGGTGGGGGGGGGGGGGGGTGGGGGGGGGGGGGGGTGGGGGGGGGGGGGGGTGGGGGGGGGGGGGGGTGGGGGGGGGGGGGGGTGGGGGGGGGGGGGGGTGGGGGGGGGGGGGGGTGGGGGGGGGGGGGGGTGGGGGGGGGGGGGGGTGGGGGGGGGGGGGGGTGGGGGGGGGGGGGGGTGGGGGGGGGGGGGGGTGGGGGGGGGGGGGGGTGGGGGGGGGGGGGGGTGGGGGGGGGGGGGGGTGGGGGGGGGGGGGGGTGGGGGGGGGGGGGGGTGGGGGGGGGGGGGGGTGGGGGGGGGGGGGGGTGGGGGGGGGGGGGGGTGGGGGGGGGGGGGGGTGGGGGGGGGGGGGGGTGGGGGGGGGGGGGGGTGGGGGGGGGGGGGGGTGGGGGGGGGGGGGGGTGGGGGGGGGGGGGGGTGGGGGGGGGGGGGGGTGGGGGGGGGGGGGGGTGGGGGGGGGGGGGGGTGGGGGGGGGGGGGGGTGGGGGGGGGGGGGGGTGGGGGGGGGGGGGGGTGGGGGGGGGGGGGGGTGGGGGGGGGGGGGGGTGGGGGGGGGGGGGGGTGGGGGGGGGGGGGGGTGGGGGGGGGGGGGGGTGGGGGGGGGGGGGGGTGGGGGGGGGGGGGGGTGGGGGGGGGGGGGGGTGGGGGGGGGGGGGGGTGGGGGGGGGGGGGGGTGGGGGGGGGGGGGGGTGGGGGGGGGGGGGGGTGGGGGGGGGGGGGGGTGGGGGGGGGGGGGGGTGGGGGGGGGGGGGGGTGGGGGGGGGGGGGGGTGGGGGGGGGGGGGGGTGGGGGGGGGGGGGGGTGGGGGGGGGGGGGGGTGGGGGGGGGGGGGGGTGGGGGGGGGGGGGGGTGGGGGGGGGGGGGGGTGGGGGGGGGGGGGGGTGGGGGGGGGGGGGGGTGGGGGGGGGGGGGGGTGGGGGGGGGGGGGGGTGGGGGGGGGGGGGGGTGGGGGGGGGGGGGGGTGGGGGGGGGGGGGGGTGGGGGGGGGGGGGGGTGGGGGGGGGGGGGGGTGGGGGGGGGGGGGGGTGGGGGGGGGGGGGGGTGGGGGGGGGGGGGGGTGGGGGGGGGGGGGGGTGGGGGGGGGGGGGGGTGGGGGGGGGGGGGGGTGGGGGGGGGGGGGGGTGGGGGGGGGGGGGGGTGGGGGGGGGGGGGGGTGGGGGGGGGGGGGGGTGGGGGGGGGGGGGGGTGGGGGGGGGGGGGGGTGGGGGGGGGGGGGGGTGGGGGGGGGGGGGGGTGGGGGGGGGGGGGGGTGGGGGGGGGGGGGGGTGGGGGGGGGGGGGGGTGGGGGGGGGGGGGGGTGGGGGGGGGGGGGGGTGGGGGGGGGGGGGGGTGGGGGGGGGGGGGGGTGGGGGGGGGGGGGGGTGGGGGGGGGGGGGGGTGGGGGGGGGGGGGGGTGGGGGGGGGGGGGGGTGGGGGGGGGGGGGGGTGGGGGGGGGGGGGGGTGGGGGGGGGGGGGGGTGGGGGGGGGGGGGGGTGGGGGGGGGGGGGGGTGGGGGGGGGGGGGGGTGGGGGGGGGGGGGGGTGGGGGGGGGGGGGGGTGGGGGGGGGGGGGGGTGGGGGGGGGGGGGGGTGGGGGGGGGGGGGGGTGGGGGGGGGGGGGGGTGGGGGGGGGGGGGGGTGGGGGGGGGGGGGGGTGGGGGGGGGGGGGGGTGGGGGGGGGGGGGGGTGGGGGGGGGGGGGGGTGGGGGGGGGGGGGGGTGGGGGGGGGGGGGGGTGGGGGGGGGGGGGGGTGGGGGGGGGGGGGGGTGGGGGGGGGGGGGGGTGGGGGGGGGGGGGGGTGGGGGGGGGGGGGGGTGGGGGGGGGGGGGGGTGGGGGGGGGGGGGGGTGGGGGGGGGGGGGGGTGGGGGGGGGGGGGGGTGGGGGGGGGGGGGGGTGGGGGGGGGGGGGGGTGGGGGGGGGGGGGGGTGGGGGGGGGGGGGGGTGGGGGGGGGGGGGGGTGGGGGGGGGGGGGGGTGGGGGGGGGGGGGGGTGGGGGGGGGGGGGGGTGGGGGGGGGGGGGGGTGGGGGGGGGGGGGGGTGGGGGGGGGGGGGGGTGGGGGGGGGGGGGGGTGGGGGGGGGGGGGGGTGGGGGGGGGGGGGGGTGGGGGGGGGGGGGGGTGGGGGGGGGGGGGGGTGGGGGGGGGGGGGGGTGGGGGGGGGGGGGGGTGGGGGGGGGGGGGGGTGGGGGGGGGGGGGGGTGGGGGGGGGGGGGGGTGGGGGGGGGGGGGGGTGGGGGGGGGGGGGGGTGGGGGGGGGGGGGGGTGGGGGGGGGGGGGGGTGGGGGGGGGGGGGGGTGGGGGGGGGGGGGGGTGGGGG
Organism: Sphaerodactylus townsendi; assembly: GCF_021028975.2. Classification (NCBI taxonomy): domain Eukaryota; kingdom Metazoa; phylum Chordata; class Lepidosauria; order Squamata; family Sphaerodactylidae; genus Sphaerodactylus; species Sphaerodactylus townsendi. The sequence continues at coordinate 6,529,722 of NC_059428.1, read as the reverse complement.
GGGGGGGGGGTGGGGGGGGGGGGGGGTGGGGGGGGGGGGGGGTGGGGGGGGGGGGGGGTGGGGGGGGGGGGGGGTGGGGGGGGGGGGGGGTGGGGGGGGGGGGGGGTGGGGGGGGGGGGGGGTGGGGGGGGGGGGGGGTGGGGGGGGGGGGGGGTGGGGGGGGGGGGGGGTGGGGGGGGGGGGGGGTGGGGGGGGGGGGGGGTGGGGGGGGGGGGGGGTGGGGGGGGGGGGGGGTGGGGGGGGGGGGGGGTGGGGGGGGGGGGGGGTGGGGGGGGGGGGGGGTGGGGGGGGGGGGGGGTGGGGGGGGGGGGGGGTGGGGGGGGGGGGGGGTGGGGGGGGGGGGGGGTGGGGGGGGGGGGGGGTGGGGGGGGGGGGGGGTGGGGGGGGGGGGGGGTGGGGGGGGGGGGGGGTGGGGGGGGGGGGGGGTGGGGGGGGGGGGGGGTGGGGGGGGGGGGGGGTGGGGGGGGGGGGGGGTGGGGGGGGGGGGGGGTGGGGGGGGGGGGGGGTGGGGGGGGGGGGGGGTGGGGGGGGGGGGGGGTGGGGGGGGGGGGGGGTGGGGGGGGGGGGGGGTGGGGGGGGGGGGGGGTGGGGGGGGGGGGGGGTGGGGGGGGGGGGGGGTGGGGGGGGGGGGGGGTGGGGGGGGGGGGGGGTGGGGGGGGGGGGGGGTGGGGGGGGGGGGGGGTGGGGGGGGGGGGGGGTGGGGGGGGGGGGGGGTGGGGGGGGGGGGGGGTGGGGGGGGGGGGGGGTGGGGGGGGGGGGGGGTGGGGGGGGGGGGGGGTGGGGGGGGGGGGGGGTGGGGGGGGGGGGGGGTGGGGGGGGGGGGGGGTGGGGGGGGGGGGGGGTGGGGGGGGGGGGGGGTGGGGGGGGGGGGGGGTGGGGGGGGGGGGGGGTGGGGGGGGGGGGGGGTGGGGGGGGGGGGGGGTGGGGGGGGGGGGGGGTGGGGGGGGGGGGGGGTGGGGGGGGGGGGGGGTGGGGGGGGGGGGGGGTGGGGGGGGGGGGGGGTGGGGGGGGGGGGGGGTGGGGGGGGGGGGGGGTGGGGGGGGGGGGGGGTGGGGGGGGGGGGGGGTGGGGGGGGGGGGGGGTGGGGGGGGGGGGGGGTGGGGGGGGGGGGGGGTGGGGGGGGGGGGGGGTGGGGGGGGGGGGGGGTGGGGGGGGGGGGGGGTGGGGGGGGGGGGGGGTGGGGGGGGGGGGGGGTGGGGGGGGGGGGGGGTGGGGGGGGGGGGGGGTGGGGGGGGGGGGGGGTGGGGGGGGGGGGGGGTGGGGGGGGGGGGGGGTGGGGGGGGGGGGGGGTGGGGGGGGGGGGGGGTGGGGGGGGGGGGGGGTGGGGGGGGGGGGGGGTGGGGGGGGGGGGGGGTGGGGGGGGGGGGGGGTGGGGGGGGGGGGGGGTGGGGGGGGGGGGGGGTGGGGGGGGGGGGGGGTGGGGGGGGGGGGGGGTGGGGGGGGGGGGGGGTGGGGGGGGGGGGGGGTGGGGGGGGGGGGGGGTGGGGGGGGGGGGGGGTGGGGGGGGGGGGGGGTGGGGGGGGGGGGGGGTGGGGGGGGGGGGGGGTGGGGGGGGGGGGGGGTGGGGGGGGGGGGGGGTGGGGGGGGGGGGGGGTGGGGGGGGGGGGGGGTGGGGGGGGGGGGGGGTGGGGGGGGGGGGGGGTGGGGGGGGGGGGGGGTGGGGGGGGGGGGGGGTGGGGGGGGGGGGGGGTGGGGGGGGGGGGGGGTGGGGGGGGGGGGGGGTGGGGGGGGGGGGGGGTGGGGGGGGGGGGGGGTGGGGGGGGGGGGGGGTGGGGGGGGGGGGGGGTGGGGGGGGGGGGGGGTGGGGGGGGGGGGGGGTGGGGGGGGGGGGGGGTGGGGGGGGGGGGGGGTGGGGGGGGGGGGGGGTGGGGGGGGGGGGGGGTGGGGGGGGGGGGGGGTGGGGGGGGGGGGGGGTGGGGGGGGGGGGGGGTGGGGGGGGGGGGGGGTGGGGGGGGGGGGGGGTGGGGGGGGGGGGGGGTGGGGGGGGGGGGGGGTGGGGGGGGGGGGGGGTGGGGGGGGGGGGGGGTGGGGGGGGGGGGGGGTGGGGGGGGGGGGGGGTGGGGGGGGGGGGGGGTGGGGGGGGGGGGGGGTGGGGGGGGGGGGGGGTGGGGGGGGGGGGGGGTGGGGGGGGGGGGGGGTGGGGGGGGGGGGGGGTGGGGGGGGGGGGGGGTGGGGGGGGGGGGGGGTGGGGGGGGGGGGGGGTGGGGGGGGGGGGGGGTGGGGGGGGGGGGGGGTGGGGGGGGGGGGGGGTGGGGGGGGGGGGGGGTGGGGGGGGGGGGGGGTGGGGGGGGGGGGGGGTGGGGGGGGGGGGGGGTGGGGGGGGGGGGGGGTGGGGGGGGGGGGGGGTGGGGGGGGGGGGGGGTGGGGGGGGGGGGGGGTGGGGGGGGGGGGGGGTGGGGGGGGGGGGGGGTGGGGGGGGGGGGGGGTGGGGGGGGGGGGGGGTGGGGGGGGGGGGGGGTGGGGGGGGGGGGGGGTGGGGGGGGGGGGGGGTGGGGGGGGGGGGGGGTGGGGGGGGGGGGGGGTGGGGGGGGGGGGGGGTGGGGGGGGGGGGGGGTGGGGGGGGGGGGGGGTGGGGGGGGGGGGGGGTGGGGGGGGGGGGGGGTGGGGGGGGGGGGGGGTGGGGGGGGGGGGGGGTGGGGGGGGGGGGGGGTGGGGGGGGGGGGGGGTGGGGGGGGGGGGGGGTGGGGGGGGGGGGGGGTGGGGGGGGGGGGGGGTGGGGGGGGGGGGGGGTGGGGGGGGGGGGGGGTGGGGGGGGGGGGGGGTGGGGGGGGGGGGGGGTGGGGGGGGGGGGGGGTGGGGGGGGGGGGGGGTGGGGGGGGGGGGGGGTGGGGGGGGGGGGGGGTGGGGGGGGGGGGGGGTGGGGGGGGGGGGGGGTGGGGGGGGGGGGGGGTGGGGGGGGGGGGGGGTGGGGGGGGGGGGGGGTGGGGGGGGGGGGGGGTGGGGGGGGGGGGGGGTGGGGGGGGGGGGGGGTGGGGGGGGGGGGGGGTGGGGGGGGGGGGGGGTGGGGGGGGGGGGGGGTGGGGGGGGGGGGGGGTGGGGGGGGGGGGGGGTGGGGGGGGGGGGGGGTGGGGGGGGGGGGGGGTGGGGGGGGGGGGGGGTGGGGGGGGGGGGGGGTGGGGGGGGGGGGGGGTGGGGGGGGGGGGGGGTGGGGGGGGGGGGGGGTGGGGGGGGGGGGGGGTGGGGGGGGGGGGGGGTGGGGGGGGGGGGGGGTGGGGGGGGGGGGGGGTGGGGGGGGGGGGGGGTGGGGGGGGGGGGGGGTGGGGGGGGGGGGGGGTGGGGGGGGGGGGGGGTGGGGGGGGGGGGGGGTGGGGGGGGGGGGGGGTGGGGGGGGGGGGGGGTGGGGGGGGGGGGGGGTGGGGGGGGGGGGGGGTGGGGGGGGGGGGGGGTGGGGGGGGGGGGGGGTGGGGGGGGGGGGGGGTGGGGGGGGGGGGGGGTGGGGGGGGGGGGGGGTGGGGGGGGGGGGGGGTGGGGGGGGGGGGGGGTGGGGGGGGGGGGGGGTGGGGGGGGGGGGGGGTGGGGGGGGGGGGGGGTGGGGGGGGGGGGGGGTGGGGGGGGGGGGGGGTGGGGGGGGGGGGGGGTGGGGGGGGGGGGGGGTGGGGGGGGGGGGGGGTGGGGGGGGGGGGGGGTGGGGGGGGGGGGGGGTGGGGGGGGGGGGGGGTGGGGGGGGGGGGGGGTGGGGGGGGGGGGGGGTGGGGGGGGGGGGGGGTGGGGGGGGGGGGGGGTGGGGGGGGGGGGGGGTGGGGGGGGGGGGGGGTGGGGGGGGGGGGGGGTGGGGGGGGGGGGGGGTGGGGGGGGGGGGGGGTGGGGGGGGGGGGGGGTGGGGGGGGGGGGGGGTGGGGGGGGGGGGGGGTGGGGGGGGGGGGGGGTGGGGGGGGGGGGGGGTGGGGGGGGGGGGGGGTGGGGGGGGGGGGGGGTGGGGGGGGGGGGGGGTGGGGGGGGGGGGGGGTGGGGGGGGGGGGGGGTGGGGGGGGGGGGGGGTGGGGGGGGGGGGGGGTGGGGGGGGGGGGGGGTGGGGGGGGGGGGGGGTGGGGGGGGGGGGGGGTGGGGGGGGGGGGGGGTGGGGGGGGGGGGGGGTGGGGGGGGGGGGGGGTGGGGGGGGGGGGGGGTGGGGGGGGGGGGGGGTGGGGGGGGGGGGGGGTGGGGGGGGGGGGGGGTGGGGGGGGGGGGGGGTGGGGGGGGGGGGGGGTGGGGGGGGGGGGGGGTGGGGGGGGGGGGGGGTGGGGGGGGGGGGGGGTGGGGGGGGGGGGGGGTGGGGGGGGGGGGGGGTGGGGGGGGGGGGGGGTGGGGGGGGGGGGGGGTGGGGGGGGGGGGGGGTGGGGGGGGGGGGGGGTGGGGGGGGGGGGGGGTGGGGGGGGGGGGGGGTGGGGGGGGGGGGGGGTGGGGGGGGGGGGGGGTGGGGGGGGGGGGGGGTGGGGGGGGGGGGGGGTGGGGGGGGGGGGGGGTGGGGGGGGGGGGGGGTGGGGGGGGGGGGGGGTGGGGGGGGGGGGGGGTGGGGGGGGGGGGGGGTGGGGGGGGGGGGGGGTGGGGGGGGGGGGGGGTGGGGGGGGGGGGGGGTGGGGGGGGGGGGGGGTGGGGGGGGGGGGGGGTGGGGGGGGGGGGGGGTGGGGGGGGGGGGGGGTGGGGGGGGGGGGGGGTGGGGGGGGGGGGGGGTGGGGGGGGGGGGGGGTGGGGGGGGGGGGGGGTGGGGGGGGGGGGGGGTGGGGGGGGGGGGGGGTGGGGGGGGGGGGGGGTGGGGGGGGGGGGGGGTGGGGGGGGGGGGGGGTGGGGGGGGGGGGGGGTGGGGGGGGGGGGGGGTGGGGGGGGGGGGGGGTGGGGGGGGGGGGGGGTGGGGGGGGGGGGGGGTGGGGGGGGGGGGGGGTGGGGGGGGGGGGGGGTGGGGGGGGGGGGGGGTGGGGGGGGGGGGGGGTGGGGGGGGGGGGGGGTGGGGGGGGGGGGGGGTGGGGGGGGGGGGGGGTGGGGGGGGGGGGGGGTGGGGGGGGGGGGGGGTGGGGGGGGGGGGGGGTGGGGGGGGGGGGGGGTGGGGGGGGGGGGGGGTGGGGGGGGGGGGGGGTGGGGGGGGGGGGGGGTGGGGGGGGGGGGGGGTGGGGGGGGGGGGGGGTGGGGGGGGGGGGGGGTGGGGGGGGGGGGGGGTGGGGGGGGGGGGGGGTGGGGGGGGGGGGGGGTGGGGGGGGGGGGGGGTGGGGGGGGGGGGGGGTGGGGGGGGGGGGGGGTGGGGGGGGGGGGGGGTGGGGGGGGGGGGGGGTGGGGGGGGGGGGGGGTGGGGGGGGGGGGGGGTGGGGGGGGGGGGGGGTGGGGGGGGGGGGGGGTGGGGGGGGGGGGGGGTGGGGGGGGGGGGGGGTGGGGGGGGGGGGGGGTGGGGGGGGGGGGGGGTGGGGGGGGGGGGGGGTGGGGGGGGGGGGGGGTGGGGGGGGGGGGGGGTGGGGGGGGGGGGGGGTGGGGGGGGGGGGGGGTGGGGGGGGGGGGGGGTGGGGGGGGGGGGGGGTGGGGGGGGGGGGGGGTGGGGGGGGGGGGGGGTGGGGGGGGGGGGGGGTGGGGGGGGGGGGGGGTGGGGGGGGGGGGGGGTGGGGGGGGGGGGGGGTGGGGGGGGGGGGGGGTGGGGGGGGGGGGGGGTGGGGGGGGGGGGGGGTGGGGGGGGGGGGGGGTGGGGGGGGGGGGGGGTGGGGGGGGGGGGGGGTGGGGGGGGGGGGGGGTGGGGGGGGGGGGGGGTGGGGGGGGGGGGGGGTGGGGGGGGGGGGGGGTGGGGGGGGGGGGGGGTGGGGGGGGGGGGGGGTGGGGGGGGGGGGGGGTGGGGGGGGGGGGGGGTGGGGGGGGGGGGGGGTGGGGGGGGGGGGGGGTGGGGGGGGGGGGGGGTGGGGGGGGGGGGGGGTGGGGGGGGGGGGGGGTGGGGGGGGGGGGGGGTGGGGGGGGGGGGGGGTGGGGGGGGGGGGGGGTGGGGGGGGGGGGGGGTGGGGGGGGGGGGGGGTGGGGGGGGGGGGGGGTGGGGGGGGGGGGGGGTGGGGGGGGGGGGGGGTGGGGGGGGGGGGGGGTGGGGGGGGGGGGGGGTGGGGGGGGGGGGGGGTGGGGGGGGGGGGGGGTGGGGGGGGGGGGGGGTGGGGGGGGGGGGGGGTGGGGGGGGGGGGGGGTGGGGGGGGGGGGGGGTGGGGGGGGGGGGGGGTGGGGGGGGGGGGGGGTGGGGGGGGGGGGGGGTGGGGGGGGGGGGGGGTGGGGGGGGGGGGGGGTGGGGGGGGGGGGGGGTGGGGGGGGGGGGGGGTGGGGGGGGGGGGGGGTGGGGGGGGGGGGGGGTGGGGGGGGGGGGGGGTGGGGGGGGGGGGGGGTGGGGGGGGGGGGGGGTGGGGGGGGGGGGGGGTGGGGGGGGGGGGGGGTGGGGGGGGGGGGGGGTGGGGGGGGGGGGGGGTGGGGGGGGGGGGGGGTGGGGGGGGGGGGGGGTGGGGGGGGGGGGGGGTGGGGGGGGGGGGGGGTGGGGGGGGGGGGGGGTGGGGGGGGGGGGGGGTGGGGGGGGGGGGGGGTGGGGGGGGGGGGGGGTGGGGGGGGGGGGGGGTGGGGGGGGGGGGGGGTGGGGGGGGGGGGGGGTGGGGGGGGGGGGGGGTGGGGGGGGGGGGGGGTGGGGGGGGGGGGGGGTGGGGGGGGGGGGGGGTGGGGGGGGGGGGGGGTGGGGGGGGGGGGGGGTGGGGGGGGGGGGGGGTGGGGGGGGGGGGGGGTGGGGGGGGGGGGGGGTGGGGGGGGGGGGGGGTGGGGGGGGGGGGGGGTGGGGGGGGGGGGGGGTGGGGGGGGGGGGGGGTGGGGGGGGGGGGGGGTGGGGGGGGGGGGGGGTGGGGGGGGGGGGGGGTGGGGGGGGGGGGGGGTGGGGGGGGGGGGGGGTGGGGGGGGGGGGGGGTGGGGGGGGGGGGGGGTGGGGGGGGGGGGGGGTGGGGGGGGGGGGGGGTGGGGGGGGGGGGGGGTGGGGGGGGGGGGGGGTGGGGGGGGGGGGGGGTGGGGGGGGGGGGGGGTGGGGGGGGGGGGGGGTGGGGGGGGGGGGGGGTGGGGGGGGGGGGGGGTGGGGGGGGGGGGGGGTGGGGGGGGGGGGGGGTGGGGGGGGGGGGGGGTGGGGGGGGGGGGGGGTGGGGGGGGGGGGGGGTGGGGGGGGGGGGGGGTGGGGGGGGGGGGGGGTGGGGGGGGGGGGGGGTGGGGGGGGGGGGGGGTGGGGGGGGGGGGGGGTGGGGGGGGGGGGGGGTGGGGGGGGGGGGGGGTGGGGGGGGGGGGGGGTGGGGGGGGGGGGGGGTGGGGGGGGGGGGGGGTGGGGGGGGGGGGGGGTGGGGGGGGGGGGGGGTGGGGGGGGGGGGGGGTGGGGGGGGGGGGGGGTGGGGGGGGGGGGGGGTGGGGGGGGGGGGGGGTGGGGGGGGGGGGGGGTGGGGGGGGGGGGGGGTGGGGGGGGGGGGGGGTGGGGGGGGGGGGGGGTGGGGGGGGGGGGGGGTGGGGGGGGGGGGGGGTGGGGGGGGGGGGGGGTGGGGGGGGGGGGGGGTGGGGGGGGGGGGGGGTGGGGGGGGGGGGGGGTGGGGGGGGGGGGGGGTGGGGGGGGGGGGGGGTGGGGGGGGGGGGGGGTGGGGGGGGGGGGGGGTGGGGGGGGGGGGGGGTGGGGGGGGGGGGGGGTGGGGGGGGGGGGGGGTGGGGGGGGGGGGGGGTGGGGGGGGGGGGGGGTGGGGGGGGGGGGGGGTGGGGGGGGGGGGGGGTGGGGGGGGGGGGGGGTGGGGGGGGGGGGGGGTGGGGGGGGGGGGGGGTGGGGGGGGGGGGGGGTGGGGGGGGGGGGGGGTGGGGGGGGGGGGGGGTGGGGGGGGGGGGGGGTGGGGGGGGGGGGGGGTGGGGGGGGGGGGGGGTGGGGGGGGGGGGGGGTGGGGGGGGGGGGGGGTGGGGGGGGGGGGGGGTGGGGGGGGGGGGGGGTGGGGGGGGGGGGGGGTGGGGGGGGGGGGGGGTGGGGGGGGGGGGGGGTGGGGGGGGGGGGGGGTGGGGGGGGGGGGGGGTGGGGGGGGGGGGGGGTGGGGGGGGGGGGGGGTGGGGGGGGGGGGGGGTGGGGGGGGGGGGGGGTGGGGGGGGGGGGGGGTGGGGGGGGGGGGGGGTGGGGGGGGGGGGGGGTGGGGGGGGGGGGGGGTGGGGGGGGGGGGGGGTGGGGGGGGGGGGGGGTGGGGGGGGGGGGGGGTGGGGGGGGGGGGGGGTGGGGGGGGGGGGGGGTGGGGGGGGGGGGGGGTGGGGGGGGGGGGGGGTGGGGGGGGGGGGGGGTGGGGGGGGGGGGGGGTGGGGGGGGGGGGGGGTGGGGGGGGGGGGGGGTGGGGGGGGGGGGGGGTGGGGGGGGGGGGGGGTGGGGGGGGGGGGGGGTGGGGGGGGGGGGGGGTGGGGGGGGGGGGGGGTGGGGGGGGGGGGGGGTGGGGGGGGGGGGGGGTGGGGGGGGGGGGGGGTGGGGGGGGGGGGGGGTGGGGGGGGGGGGGGGTGGGGGGGGGGGGGGGTGGGGGGGGGGGGGGGTGGGGGGGGGGGGGGGTGGGGGGGGGGGGGGGTGGGGGGGGGGGGGGGTGGGGGGGGGGGGGGGTGGGGGGGGGGGGGGGTGGGGGGGGGGGGGGGTGGGGGGGGGGGGGGGTGGGGGGGGGGGGGGGTGGGGGGGGGGGGGGGTGGGGGGGGGGGGGGGTGGGGGGGGGGGGGGGTGGGGGGGGGGGGGGGTGGGGGGGGGGGGGGGTGGGGGGGGGGGGGGGTGGGGGGGGGGGGGGGTGGGGGGGGGGGGGGGTGGGGGGGGGGGGGGGTGGGGGGGGGGGGGGGTGGGGGGGGGGGGGGGTGGGGGGGGGGGGGGGTGGGGGGGGGGGGGGGTGGGGGGGGGGGGGGGTGGGGGGGGGGGGGGGTGGGGGGGGGGGGGGGTGGGGGGGGGGGGGGGTGGGGGGGGGGGGGGGTGGGGGGGGGGGGGGGTGGGGGGGGGGGGGGGTGGGGGGGGGGGGGGGTGGGGGGGGGGGGGGGTGGGGGGGGGGGGGGGTGGGGGGGGGGGGGGGTGGGGGGGGGGGGGGGTGGGGGGGGGGGGGGGTGGGGGGGGGGGGGGGTGGGGGGGGGGGGGGGTGGGGGGGGGGGGGGGTGGGGGGGGGGGGGGGTGGGGGGGGGGGGGGGTGGGGGGGGGGGGGGGTGGGGGGGGGGGGGGGTGGGGGGGGGGGGGGGTGGGGGGGGGGGGGGGTGGGGGGGGGGGGGGGTGGGGGGGGGGGGGGGTGGGGGGGGGGGGGGGTGGGGGGGGGGGGGGGTGGGGGGGGGGGGGGGTGGGGGGGGGGGGGGGTGGGGGGGGGGGGGGGTGGGGGGGGGGGGGGGTGGGGGGGGGGGGGGGTGGGGGGGGGGGGGGGTGGGGGGGGGGGGGGGTGGGGGGGGGGGGGGGTGGGGGGGGGGGGGGGTGGGGGGGGGGGGGGGTGGGGGGGGGGGGGGGTGGGGGGGGGGGGGGGTGGGGGGGGGGGGGGGTGGGGGGGGGGGGGGGTGGGGGGGGGGGGGGGTGGGGGGGGGGGGGGGTGGGGGGGGGGGGGGGTGGGGGGGGGGGGGGGTGGGGGGGGGGGGGGGTGGGGGGGGGGGGGGGTGGGGGGGGGGGGGGGTGGGGGGGGGGGGGGGTGGGGGGGGGGGGGGGTGGGGGGGGGGGGGGGTGGGGGGGGGGGGGGGTGGGGGGGGGGGGGGGTGGGGGGGGGGGGGGGTGGGGGGGGGGGGGGGTGGGGGGGGGGGGGGGTGGGGGGGGGGGGGGGTGGGGGGGGGGGGGGGTGGGGGGGGGGGGGGGTGGGGGGGGGGGGGGGTGGGGGGGGGGGGGGGTGGGGGGGGGGGGGGGTGGGGGGGGGGGGGGGTGGGGGGGGGGGGGGGTGGGGGGGGGGGGGGGTGGGGGGGGGGGGGGGTGGGGGGGGGGGGGGGTGGGGGGGGGGGGGGGTGGGGGGGGGGGGGGGTGGGGGGGGGGGGGGGTGGGGGGGGGGGGGGGTGGGGGGGGGGGGGGGTGGGGGGGGGGGGGGGTGGGGGGGGGGGGGGGTGGGGGGGGGGGGGGGTGGGGGGGGGGGGGGGTGGGGGGGGGGGGGGGTGGGGGGGGGGGGGGGTGGGGGGGGGGGGGGGTGGGGGGGGGGGGGGGTGGGGGGGGGGGGGGGTGGGGGGGGGGGGGGGTGGGGGGGGGGGGGGGTGGGGGGGGGGGGGGGTGGGGGGGGGGGGGGGTGGGGGGGGGGGGGGGTGGGGGGGGGGGGGGGTGGGGGGGGGGGGGGGTGGGGGGGGGGGGGGGTGGGGGGGGGGGGGGGTGGGGGGGGGGGGGGGTGGGGGGGGGGGGGGGTGGGGGGGGGGGGGGGTGGGGGGGGGGGGGGGTGGGGGGGGGGGGGGGTGGGGGGGGGGGGGGGTGGGGGGGGGGGGGGGTGGGGGGGGGGGGGGGTGGGGGGGGGGGGGGGTGGGGGGGGGGGGGGGTGGGGGGGGGGGGGGGTGGGGGGGGGGGGGGGTGGGGGGGGGGGGGGGTGGGGGGGGGGGGGGGTGGGGGGGGGGGGGGGTGGGGGGGGGGGGGGGTGGGGGGGGGGGGGGGTGGGGGGGGGGGGGGGTGGGGGGGGGGGGGGGTGGGGGGGGGGGGGGGTGGGGGGGGGGGGGGGTGGGGGGGGGGGGGGGTGGGGGGGGGGGGGGGTGGGGGGGGGGGGGGGTGGGGGGGGGGGGGGGTGGGGGGGGGGGGGGGTGGGGGGGGGGGGGGGTGGGGGGGGGGGGGGGTGGGGGGGGGGGGGGGTGGGGGGGGGGGGGGGTGGGGGGGGGGGGGGGTGGGGGGGGGGGGGGGTGGGGGGGGGGGGGGGTGGGGGGGGGGGGGGGTGGGGGGGGGGGGGGGTGGGGGGGGGGGGGGGTGGGGGGGGGGGGGGGTGGGGGGGGGGGGGGGTGGGGGGGGGGGGGGGTGGGGGGGGGGGGGGGTGGGGGGGGGGGGGGGTGGGGGGGGGGGGGGGTGGGGGGGGGGGGGGGTGGGGGGGGGGGGGGGTGGGGGGGGGGGGGGGTGGGGGGGGGGGGGGGTGGGGGGGGGGGGGGGTGGGGGGGGGGGGGGGTGGGGGGGGGGGGGGGTGGGGGGGGGGGGGGGTGGGGGGGGGGGGGGGTGGGGGGGGGGGGGGGTGGGGGGGGGGGGGGGTGGGGGGGGGGGGGGGTGGGGGGGGGGGGGGGTGGGGGGGGGGGGGGGTGGGGGGGGGGGGGGGTGGGGGGGGGGGGGGGTGGGGGGGGGGGGGGGTGGGGGGGGGGGGGGGTGGGGGGGGGGGGGGGTGGGGGGGGGGGGGGGTGGGGGGGGGGGGGGGTGGGGGGGGGGGGGGGTGGGGGGGGGGGGGGGTGGGGGGGGGGGGGGGTGGGGGGGGGGGGGGGTGGGGGGGGGGGGGGGTGGGGGGGGGGGGGGGTGGGGGGGGGGGGGGGTGGGGGGGGGGGGGGGTGGGGGGGGGGGGGGGTGGGGGGGGGGGGGGGTGGGGGGGGGGGGGGGTGGGGGGGGGGGGGGGTGGGGGGGGGGGGGGGTGGGGGGGGGGGGGGGTGGGGGGGGGGGGGGGTGGGGGGGGGGGGGGGTGGGGGGGGGGGGGGGTGGGGGGGGGGGGGGGTGGGGGGGGGGGGGGGTGGGGGGGGGGGGGGGTGGGGGGGGGGGGGGGTGGGGGGGGGGGGGGGTGGGGGGGGGGGGGGGTGGGGGGGGGGGGGGGTGGGGGGGGGGGGGGGTGGGGGGGGGGGGGGGTGGGGGGGGGGGGGGGTGGGGGGGGGGGGGGGTGGGGGGGGGGGGGGGTGGGGGGGGGGGGGGGTGGGGGGGGGGGGGGGTGGGGGGGGGGGGGGGTGGGGGGGGGGGGGGGTGGGGGGGGGGGGGGGTGGGGGGGGGGGGGGGTGGGGGGGGGGGGGGGTGGGGGGGGGGGGGGGTGGGGGGGGGGGGGGGTGGGGGGGGGGGGGGGTGGGGGGGGGGGGGGGTGGGGGGGGGGGGGGGTGGGGGGGGGGGGGGGTGGGGGGGGGGGGGGGTGGGGGGGGGGGGGGGTGGGGGGGGGGGGGGGTGGGGGGGGGGGGGGGTGGGGGGGGGGGGGGGTGGGGGGGGGGGGGGGTGGGGGGGGGGGGGGGTGGGGGGGGGGGGGGGTGGGGGGGGGGGGGGGTGGGGGGGGGGGGGGGTGGGGGGGGGGGGGGGTGGGGGGGGGGGGGGGTGGGGGGGGGGGGGGGTGGGGGGGGGGGGGGGTGGGGGGGGGGGGGGGTGGGGGGGGGGGGGGGTGGGGGGGGGGGGGGGTGGGGGGGGGGGGGGGTGGGGGGGGGGGGGGGTGGGGGGGGGGGGGGGTGGGGGGGGGGGGGGGTGGGGGGGGGGGGGGGTGGGGGGGGGGGGGGGTGGGGGGGGGGGGGGGTGGGGGGGGGGGGGGGTGGGGGGGGGGGGGGGTGGGGGGGGGGGGGGGTGGGGGGGGGGGGGGGTGGGGGGGGGGGGGGGTGGGGGGGGGGGGGGGTGGGGGGGGGGGGGGGTGGGGGGGGGGGGGGGTGGGGGGGGGGGGGGGTGGGGGGGGGGGGGGGTGGGGGGGGGGGGGGGTGGGGGGGGGGGGGGGTGGGGGGGGGGGGGGGTGGGGGGGGGGGGGGGTGGGGGGGGGGGGGGGTGGGGGGGGGGGGGGGTGGGGGGGGGGGGGGGTGGGGGGGGGGGGGGGTGGGGGGGGGGGGGGGTGGGGGGGGGGGGGGGTGGGGGGGGGGGGGGGTGGGGGGGGGGGGGGGTGGGGGGGGGGGGGGGTGGGGGGGGGGGGGGGTGGGGGGGGGGGGGGGTGGGGGGGGGGGGGGGTGGGGGGGGGGGGGGGTGGGGGGGGGGGGGGGTGGGGGGGGGGGGGGGTGGGGGGGGGGGGGGGTGGGGGGGGGGGGGGGTGGGGGGGGGGGGGGGTGGGGGGGGGGGGGGGTGGGGGGGGGGGGGGGTGGGGGGGGGGGGGGGTGGGGGGGGGGGGGGGTGGGGGGGGGGGGGGGTGGGGGGGGGGGGGGGTGGGGGGGGGGGGGGGTGGGGGGGGGGGGGGGTGGGGGGGGGGGGGGGTGGGGGGGGGGGGGGGTGGGGGGGGGGGGGGGTGGGGGGGGGGGGGGGTGGGGGGGGGGGGGGGTGGGGGGGGGGGGGGGTGGGGGGGGGGGGGGGTGGGGGGGGGGGGGGGTGGGGGGGGGGGGGGGTGGGGGGGGGGGGGGGTGGGGGGGGGGGGGGGTGGGGGGGGGGGGGGGTGGGGGGGGGGGGGGGTGGGGGGGGGGGGGGGTGGGGGGGGGGGGGGGTGGGGGGGGGGGGGGGTGGGGGGGGGGGGGGGTGGGGGGGGGGGGGGGTGGGGGGGGGGGGGGGTGGGGGGGGGGGGGGGTGGGGGGGGGGGGGGGTGGGGGGGGGGGGGGGTGGGGGGGGGGGGGGGTGGGGGGGGGGGGGGGTGGGGGGGGGGGGGGGTGGGGGGGGGGGGGGGTGGGGGGGGGGGGGGGTGGGGGGGGGGGGGGGTGGGGGGGGGGGGGGGTGGGGGGGGGGGGGGGTGGGGGGGGGGGGGGGTGGGGGGGGGGGGGGGTGGGGGGGGGGGGGGGTGGGGGGGGGGGGGGGTGGGGGGGGGGGGGGGTGGGGGGGGGGGGGGGTGGGGGGGGGGGGGGGTGGGGGGGGGGGGGGGTGGGGGGGGGGGGGGGTGGGGGGGGGGGGGGGTGGGGGGGGGGGGGGGTGGGGGGGGGGGGGGGTGGGGGGGGGGGGGGGTGGGGGGGGGGGGGGGTGGGGGGGGGGGGGGGTGGGGGGGGGGGGGGGTGGGGGGGGGGGGGGGTGGGGGGGGGGGGGGGTGGGGGGGGGGGGGGGTGGGGGGGGGGGGGGGTGGGGGGGGGGGGGGGTGGGGGGGGGGGGGGGTGGGGGGGGGGGGGGGTGGGGGGGGGGGGGGGTGGGGGGGGGGGGGGGTGGGGGGGGGGGGGGGTGGGGGGGGGGGGGGGTGGGGGGGGGGGGGGGTGGGGGGGGGGGGGGGTGGGGGGGGGGGGGGGTGGGGGGGGGGGGGGGTGGGGGGGGGGGGGGGTGGGGGGGGGGGGGGGTGGGGGGGGGGGGGGGTGGGGGGGGGGGGGGGTGGGGGGGGGGGGGGGTGGGGGGGGGGGGGGGTGGGGGGGGGGGGGGGTGGGGGGGGGGGGGGGTGGGGGGGGGGGGGGGTGGGGGGGGGGGGGGGTGGGGGGGGGGGGGGGTGGGGGGGGGGGGGGGTGGGGGGGGGGGGGGGTGGGGGGGGGGGGGGGTGGGGGGGGGGGGGGGTGGGGGGGGGGGGGGGTGGGGGGGGGGGGGGGTGGGGGGGGGGGGGGGTGGGGGGGGGGGGGGGTGGGGGGGGGGGGGGGTGGGGGGGGGGGGGGGTGGGGGGGGGGGGGGGTGGGGGGGGGGGGGGGTGGGGGGGGGGGGGGGTGGGGGGGGGGGGGGGTGGGGGGGGGGGGGGGTGGGGGGGGGGGGGGGTGGGGGGGGGGGGGGGTGGGGGGGGGGGGGGGTGGGGGGGGGGGGGGGTGGGGGGGGGGGGGGGTGGGGGGGGGGGGGGGTGGGGGGGGGGGGGGGTGGGGGGGGGGGGGGGTGGGGGGGGGGGGGGGTGGGGGGGGGGGGGGGTGGGGGGGGGGGGGGGTGGGGGGGGGGGGGGGTGGGGGGGGGGGGGGGTGGGGGGGGGGGGGGGTGGGGGGGGGGGGGGGTGGGGGGGGGGGGGGGTGGGGGGGGGGGGGGGTGGGGGGGGGGGGGGGTGGGGGGGGGGGGGGGTGGGGGGGGGGGGGGGTGGGGGGGGGGGGGGGTGGGGGGGGGGGGGGGTGGGGGGGGGGGGGGGTGGGGGGGGGGGGGGGTGGGGGGGGGGGGGGGTGGGGGGGGGGGGGGGTGGGGGGGGGGGGGGGTGGGGGGGGGGGGGGGTGGGGGGGGGGGGGGGTGGGGGGGGGGGGGGGTGGGGGGGGGGGGGGGTGGGGGGGGGGGGGGGTGGGGGGGGGGGGGGGTGGGGGGGGGGGGGGGTGGGGGGGGGGGGGGGTGGGGGGGGGGGGGGGTGGGGGGGGGGGGGGGTGGGGGGGGGGGGGGGTGGGGGGGGGGGGGGGTGGGGGGGGGGGGGGGTGGGGGGGGGGGGGGGTGGGGGGGGGGGGGGGTGGGGGGGGGGGGGGGTGGGGGGGGGGGGGGGTGGGGGGGGGGGGGGGTGGGGGGGGGGGGGGGTGGGGGGGGGGGGGGGTGGGGGGGGGGGGGGGTGGGGGGGGGGGGGGGTGGGGGGGGGGGGGGGTGGGGGGGGGGGGGGGTGGGGGGGGGGGGGGGTGGGGGGGGGGGGGGGTGGGGGGGGGGGGGGGTGGGGGGGGGGGGGGGTGGGGGGGGGGGGGGGTGGGGGGGGGGGGGGGTGGGGGGGGGGGGGGGTGGGGGGGGGGGGGGGTGGGGGGGGGGGGGGGTGGGGGGGGGGGGGGGTGGGGGGGGGGGGGGGTGGGGGGGGGGGGGGGTGGGGGGGGGGGGGGGTGGGGGGGGGGGGGGGTGGGGGGGGGGGGGGGTGGGGGGGGGGGGGGGTGGGGGGGGGGGGGGGTGGGGGGGGGGGGGGGTGGGGGGGGGGGGGGGTGGGGGGGGGGGGGGGTGGGGGGGGGGGGGGGTGGGGGGGGGGGGGGGTGGGGGGGGGGGGGGGTGGGGGGGGGGGGGGGTGGGGGGGGGGGGGGGTGGGGGGGGGGGGGGGTGGGGGGGGGGGGGGGTGGGGGGGGGGGGGGGTGGGGGGGGGGGGGGGTGGGGGGGGGGGGGGGTGGGGGGGGGGGGGGGTGGGGGGGGGGGGGGGTGGGGGGGGGGGGGGGTGGGGGGGGGGGGGGGTGGGGGGGGGGGGGGGTGGGGGGGGGGGGGGGTGGGGGGGGGGGGGGGTGGGGGGGGGGGGGGGTGGGGGGGGGGGGGGGTGGGGGGGGGGGGGGGTGGGGGGGGGGGGGGGTGGGGGGGGGGGGGGGTGGGGGGGGGGGGGGGTGGGGGGGGGGGGGGGTGGGGGGGGGGGGGGGTGGGGGGGGGGGGGGGTGGGGGGGGGGGGGGGTGGGGGGGGGGGGGGGTGGGGGGGGGGGGGGGTGGGGGGGGGGGGGGGTGGGGGGGGGGGGGGGTGGGGGGGGGGGGGGGTGGGGGGGGGGGGGGGTGGGGGGGGGGGGGGGTGGGGGGGGGGGGGGGTGGGGGGGGGGGGGGGTGGGGGGGGGGGGGGGTGGGGGGGGGGGGGGGTGGGGGGGGGGGGGGGTGGGGGGGGGGGGGGGTGGGGGGGGGGGGGGGTGGGGGGGGGGGGGGGTGGGGGGGGGGGGGGGTGGGGGGGGGGGGGGGTGGGGGGGGGGGGGGGTGGGGGGGGGGGGGGGTGGGGGGGGGGGGGGGTGGGGGGGGGGGGGGGTGGGGGGGGGGGGGGGTGGGGGGGGGGGGGGGTGGGGGGGGGGGGGGGTGGGGGGGGGGGGGGGTGGGGGGGGGGGGGGGTGGGGGGGGGGGGGGGTGGGGGGGGGGGGGGGTGGGGGGGGGGGGGGGTGGGGGGGGGGGGGGGTGGGGGGGGGGGGGGGTGGGGGGGGGGGGGGGTGGGGGGGGGGGGGGGTGGGGGGGGGGGGGGGTGGGGGGGGGGGGGGGTGGGGGGGGGGGGGGGTGGGGGGGGGGGGGGGTGGGGGGGGGGGGGGGTGGGGGGGGGGGGGGGTGGGGGGGGGGGGGGGTGGGGGGGGGGGGGGGTGGGGGGGGGGGGGGGTGGGGGGGGGGGGGGGTGGGGGGGGGGGGGGGTGGGGGGGGGGGGGGGTGGGGGGGGGGGGGGGTGGGGGGGGGGGGGGGTGGGGGGGGGGGGGGGTGGGGGGGGGGGGGGGTGGGGGGGGGGGGGGGTGGGGGGGGGGGGGGGTGGGGGGGGGGGGGGGTGGGGGGGGGGGGGGGTGGGGGGGGGGGGGGGTGGGGGGGGGGGGGGGTGGGGGGGGGGGGGGGTGGGGGGGGGGGGGGGTGGGGGGGGGGGGGGGTGGGGGGGGGGGGGGGTGGGGGGGGGGGGGGGTGGGGGGGGGGGGGGGTGGGGGGGGGGGGGGGTGGGGGGGGGGGGGGGTGGGGGGGGGGGGGGGTGGGGGGGGGGGGGGGTGGGGGGGGGGGGGGGTGGGGGGGGGGGGGGGTGGGGGGGGGGGGGGGTGGGGGGGGGGGGGGGTGGGGGGGGGGGGGGGTGGGGGGGGGGGGGGGTGGGGGGGGGGGGGGGTGGGGGGGGGGGGGGGTGGGGGGGGGGGGGGGTGGGGGGGGGGGGGGGTGGGGGGGGGGGGGGGTGGGGGGGGGGGGGGGTGGGGGGGGGGGGGGGTGGGGGGGGGGGGGGGTGGGGGGGGGGGGGGGTGGGGGGGGGGGGGGGTGGGGGGGGGGGGGGGTGGGGGGGGGGGGGGGTGGGGGGGGGGGGGGGTGGGGGGGGGGGGGGGTGGGGGGGGGGGGGGGTGGGGGGGGGGGGGGGTGGGGGGGGGGGGGGGTGGGGGGGGGGGGGGGTGGGGGGGGGGGGGGGTGGGGGGGGGGGGGGGTGGGGGGGGGGGGGGGTGGGGGGGGGGGGGGGTGGGGGGGGGGGGGGGTGGGGGGGGGGGGGGGTGGGGGGGGGGGGGGGTGGGGGGGGGGGGGGGTGGGGGGGGGGGGGGGTGGGGGGGGGGGGGGGTGGGGGGGGGGGGGGGTGGGGGGGGGGGGGGGTGGGGGGGGGGGGGGGTGGGGGGGGGGGGGGGTGGGGGGGGGGGGGGGTGGGGGGGGGGGGGGGTGGGGGGGGGGGGGGGTGGGGGGGGGGGGGGGTGGGGGGGGGGGGGGGTGGGGGGGGGGGGGGGTGGGGGGGGGGGGGGGTGGGGGGGGGGGGGGGTGGGGGGGGGGGGGGGTGGGGGGGGGGGGGGGTGGGGGGGGGGGGGGGTGGGGGGGGGGGGGGGTGGGGGGGGGGGGGGGTGGGGGGGGGGGGGGGTGGGGGGGGGGGGGGGTGGGGGGGGGGGGGGGTGGGGGGGGGGGGGGGTGGGGGGGGGGGGGGGTGGGGGGGGGGGGGGGTGGGGGGGGGGGGGGGTGGGGGGGGGGGGGGGTGGGGGGGGGGGGGGGTGGGGGGGGGGGGGGGTGGGGGGGGGGGGGGGTGGGGGGGGGGGGGGGTGGGGGGGGGGGGGGGTGGGGGGGGGGGGGGGTGGGGGGGGGGGGGGGTGGGGGGGGGGGGGGGTGGGGGGGGGGGGGGGTGGGGGGGGGGGGGGGTGGGGGGGGGGGGGGGTGGGGGGGGGGGGGGGTGGGGGGGGGGGGGGGTGGGGGGGGGGGGGGGTGGGGGGGGGGGGGGGTGGGGGGGGGGGGGGGTGGGGGGGGGGGGGGGTGGGGGGGGGGGGGGGTGGGGGGGGGGGGGGGTGGGGGGGGGGGGGGGTGGGGGGGGGGGGGGGTGGGGGGGGGGGGGGGTGGGGGGGGGGGGGGGTGGGGGGGGGGGGGGGTGGGGGGGGGGGGGGGTGGGGGGGGGGGGGGGTGGGGGGGGGGGGGGGTGGGGGGGGGGGGGGGTGGGGGGGGGGGGGGGTGGGGGGGGGGGGGGGTGGGGGGGGGGGGGGGTGGGGGGGGGGGGGGGTGGGGGGGGGGGGGGGTGGGGGGGGGGGGGGGTGGGGGGGGGGGGGGGTGGGGGGGGGGGGGGGTGGGGGGGGGGGGGGGTGGGGGGGGGGGGGGGTGGGGGGGGGGGGGGGTGGGGGGGGGGGGGGGTGGGGGGGGGGGGGGGTGGGGGGGGGGGGGGGTGGGGGGGGGGGGGGGTGGGGGGGGGGGGGGGTGGGGGGGGGGGGGGGTGGGGGGGGGGGGGGGTGGGGGGGGGGGGGGGTGGGGGGGGGGGGGGGTGGGGGGGGGGGGGGGTGGGGGGGGGGGGGGGTGGGGGGGGGGGGGGGTGGGGGGGGGGGGGGGTGGGGGGGGGGGGGGGTGGGGGGGGGGGGGGGTGGGGGGGGGGGGGGGTGGGGGGGGGGGGGGGTGGGGGGGGGGGGGGGTGGGGGGGGGGGGGGGTGGGGGGGGGGGGGGGTGGGGGGGGGGGGGGGTGGGGGGGGGGGGGGGTGGGGGGGGGGGGGGGTGGGGGGGGGGGGGGGTGGGGGGGGGGGGGGGTGGGGGGGGGGGGGGGTGGGGGGGGGGGGGGGTGGGGGGGGGGGGGGGTGGGGGGGGGGGGGGGTGGGGGGGGGGGGGGGTGGGGGGGGGGGGGGGTGGGGGGGGGGGGGGGTGGGGGGGGGGGGGGGTGGGGGGGGGGGGGGGTGGGGGGGGGGGGGGGTGGGGGGGGGGGGGGGTGGGGGGGGGGGGGGGTGGGGGGGGGGGGGGGTGGGGGGGGGGGGGGGTGGGGGGGGGGGGGGGTGGGGGGGGGGGGGGGTGGGGGGGGGGGGGGGTGGGGGGGGGGGGGGGTGGGGGGGGGGGGGGGTGGGGGGGGGGGGGGGTGGGGGGGGGGGGGGGTGGGGGGGGGGGGGGGTGGGGGGGGGGGGGGGTGGGGGGGGGGGGGGGTGGGGGGGGGGGGGGGTGGGGGGGGGGGGGGGTGGGGGGGGGGGGGGGTGGGGGGGGGGGGGGGTGGGGGGGGGGGGGGGTGGGGGGGGGGGGGGGTGGGGGGGGGGGGGGGTGGGGGGGGGGGGGGGTGGGGGGGGGGGGGGGTGGGGGGGGGGGGGGGTGGGGGGGGGGGGGGGTGGGGGGGGGGGGGGGTGGGGGGGGGGGGGGGTGGGGGGGGGGGGGGGTGGGGGGGGGGGGGGGTGGGGGGGGGGGGGGGTGGGGGGGGGGGGGGGTGGGGGGGGGGGGGGGTGGGGGGGGGGGGGGGTGGGGGGGGGGGGGGGTGGGGGGGGGGGGGGGTGGGGGGGGGGGGGGGTGGGGGGGGGGGGGGGTGGGGGGGGGGGGGGGTGGGGGGGGGGGGGGGTGGGGGGGGGGGGGGGTGGGGGGGGGGGGGGGTGGGGGGGGGGGGGGGTGGGGGGGGGGGGGGGTGGGGGGGGGGGGGGGTGGGGGGGGGGGGGGGTGGGGGGGGGGGGGGGTGGGGGGGGGGGGGGGTGGGGGGGGGGGGGGGTGGGGGGGGGGGGGGGTGGGGGGGGGGGGGGGTGGGGGGGGGGGGGGGTGGGGGGGGGGGGGGGTGGGGGGGGGGGGGGGTGGGGGGGGGGGGGGGTGGGGGGGGGGGGGGGTGGGGGGGGGGGGGGGTGGGGGGGGGGGGGGGTGGGGGGGGGGGGGGGTGGGGGGGGGGGGGGGTGGGGGGGGGGGGGGGTGGGGGGGGGGGGGGGTGGGGGGGGGGGGGGGTGGGGGGGGGGGGGGGTGGGGGGGGGGGGGGGTGGGGGGGGGGGGGGGTGGGGGGGGGGGGGGGTGGGGGGGGGGGGGGGTGGGGGGGGGGGGGGGTGGGGGGGGGGGGGGGTGGGGGGGGGGGGGGGTGGGGGGGGGGGGGGGTGGGGGGGGGGGGGGGTGGGGGGGGGGGGGGGTGGGGGGGGGGGGGGGTGGGGGGGGGGGGGGGTGGGGGGGGGGGGGGGTGGGGGGGGGGGGGGGTGGGGGGGGGGGGGGGTGGGGGGGGGGGGGGGTGGGGGGGGGGGGGGGTGGGGGGGGGGGGGGGTGGGGGGGGGGGGGGGTGGGGGGGGGGGGGGGTGGGGGGGGGGGGGGGTGGGGGGGGGGGGGGGTGGGGGGGGGGGGGGGTGGGGGGGGGGGGGGGTGGGGGGGGGGGGGGGTGGGGGGGGGGGGGGGTGGGGGGGGGGGGGGGTGGGGGGGGGGGGGGGTGGGGGGGGGGGGGGGTGGGGGGGGGGGGGGGTGGGGGGGGGGGGGGGTGGGGGGGGGGGGGGGTGGGGGGGGGGGGGGGTGGGGGGGGGGGGGGGTGGGGGGGGGGGGGGGTGGGGGGGGGGGGGGGTGGGGGGGGGGGGGGGTGGGGGGGGGGGGGGGTGGGGGGGGGGGGGGGTGGGGGGGGGGGGGGGTGGGGGGGGGGGGGGGTGGGGGGGGGGGGGGGTGGGGGGGGGGGGGGGTGGGGGGGGGGGGGGGTGGGGGGGGGGGGGGGTGGGGGGGGGGGGGGGTGGGGGGGGGGGGGGGTGGGGGGGGGGGGGGGTGGGGGGGGGGGGGGGTGGGGGGGGGGGGGGGTGGGGGGGGGGGGGGGTGGGGGGGGGGGGGGGTGGGGGGGGGGGGGGGTGGGGGGGGGGGGGGGTGGGGGGGGGGGGGGGTGGGGGGGGGGGGGGGTGGGGGGGGGGGGGGGTGGGGGGGGGGGGGGGTGGGGGGGGGGGGGGGTGGGGGGGGGGGGGGGTGGGGGGGGGGGGGGGTGGGGGGGGGGGGGGGTGGGGGGGGGGGGGGGTGGGGGGGGGGGGGGGTGGGGGGGGGGGGGGGTGGGGGGGGGGGGGGGTGGGGGGGGGGGGGGGTGGGGGGGGGGGGGGGTGGGGGGGGGGGGGGGTGGGGGGGGGGGGGGGTGGGGGGGGGGGGGGGTGGGGGGGGGGGGGGGTGGGGGGGGGGGGGGGTGGGGGGGGGGGGGGGTGGGGGGGGGGGGGGGTGGGGGGGGGGGGGGGTGGGGGGGGGGGGGGGTGGGGGGGGGGGGGGGTGGGGGGGGGGGGGGGTGGGGGGGGGGGGGGGTGGGGGGGGGGGGGGGTGGGGGGGGGGGGGGGTGGGGGGGGGGGGGGGTGGGGGGGGGGGGGGGTGGGGGGGGGGGGGGGTGGGGGGGGGGGGGGGTGGGGGGGGGGGGGGGTGGGGGGGGGGGGGGGTGGGGGGGGGGGGGGGTGGGGGGGGGGGGGGGTGGGGGGGGGGGGGGGTGGGGGGGGGGGGGGGTGGGGGGGGGGGGGGGTGGGGGGGGGGGGGGGTGGGGGGGGGGGGGGGTGGGGGGGGGGGGGGGTGGGGGGGGGGGGGGGTGGGGGGGGGGGGGGGTGGGGGGGGGGGGGGGTGGGGGGGGGGGGGGGTGGGGGGGGGGGGGGGTGGGGGGGGGGGGGGGTGGGGGGGGGGGGGGGTGGGGGGGGGGGGGGGTGGGGGGGGGGGGGGGTGGGGGGGGGGGGGGGTGGGGGGGGGGGGGGGTGGGGGGGGGGGGGGGTGGGGGGGGGGGGGGGTGGGGGGGGGGGGGGGTGGGGGGGGGGGGGGGTGGGGGGGGGGGGGGGTGGGGGGGGGGGGGGGTGGGGGGGGGGGGGGGTGGGGGGGGGGGGGGGTGGGGGGGGGGGGGGGTGGGGGGGGGGGGGGGTGGGGGGGGGGGGGGGTGGGGGGGGGGGGGGGTGGGGGGGGGGGGGGGTGGGGGGGGGGGGGGGTGGGGGGGGGGGGGGGTGGGGGGGGGGGGGGGTGGGGGGGGGGGGGGGTGGGGGGGGGGGGGGGTGGGGGGGGGGGGGGGTGGGGGGGGGGGGGGGTGGGGGGGGGGGGGGGTGGGGGGGGGGGGGGGTGGGGGGGGGGGGGGGTGGGGGGGGGGGGGGGTGGGGGGGGGGGGGGTGGGGGGGGGGGGGGGTGGGGGGGGGGGGGGGTGTGGGGGGGCGGGGGGTGGGGGGGGGGGGCGGGGTGGGGGTGGGGGGGGGGCGGGGGGGGGGGAGTCGCGCCACCGTGCGAAGTTGGCAACTGGTGTTAACCAGCCGCTCACCTACGGGAGCCTTCTGCCGGAGGCTACTGCGAGACGCTTGAGAAAGGCACAAGATTTCGAGCGGGAGGTCAGCACGTTAACCCTGGCTGTCTGCCTGGGAGATGCGCACCCGCCTCACCGTGCGCTAATGGGCAGTGATATTTACGGAGCTCTGTCTGGGGCTGCTGGAATCCTCCGGAAGGGAGGTGCCGGCCACACGGGGGCTGCAGTTTCAAGCATTTCTGGCTGCCCAATTACCCGCTCCACCATCTCTCATCTGCACACCCCATTCCTGTGGCTGTTCCGCATGACCCGTGGCACACAGGGAATTGTGGTTGCTGATCTCCAGTGGAGAATCACAGAGTTGGAAGAGACCCCCAAAGGCCATCCAGTCCAACCCCCTGCAATGCAGGAACACACAATCAAAGCACTCCTGGAAGATGTTCATCCAGCCTCTCTTGAAAAACCTCCAAGGAAGGAGAGTCCACCACACTCCAAGGTAGCGTACGCTGTATGTTTTAACAGGTTTTAGCTATTAATTTTAATAGAACCTATATGTATCTTATTTATGCTTCTATTTTGTTTATGTCTTAAATTGTGTTATTTAAAATGTTGTACACTGCCCAGAGCTGGGATCCGCACGAATACTATGCCGATACATTACAACGTCCTAGGCTTCTGGCTCGAATTGTATATAAAACCAAATAACAATGACGATGACAATGACGATGACAATGACGATGACGATGACGATGATGATGATGATAGCACGAATACTACGCCAATACATTACA
The DNA here is from genome assembly GCF_021028975.2 of Sphaerodactylus townsendi. Classification (NCBI taxonomy): domain Eukaryota; kingdom Metazoa; phylum Chordata; class Lepidosauria; order Squamata; family Sphaerodactylidae; genus Sphaerodactylus; species Sphaerodactylus townsendi. Next base: position 6,506,603 of record NC_059428.1, on the reverse strand, counting down.
ACTTCCTAGGCCTCTGGGTGAGGCTCGAATTGTAATTCTCGAATTGTAAGCTAAAGATCTGGCAGCTGTGAAATCTACCATAATAATAATAATAATAATAATAATAATAATAATAATAATAATAATAATAATAATAAGAAGAAGAAGAAGAAGAAGAAGAAGAAGAAGAAGAAGAAGAAGAAGAAGAAGAAGAAGAAGAAGAAGAAGAAGAGTGAGCATCATCGACATAGCAGTCCCCAGTGACAGCAGGGTCATTGAAAAAGAACAGGAGAAGGTCACTAGATACCACGATTTGAAAATCGAGCTTCAGCGTCTATGGCACAAACCAGCTGAGGTAGTCCCAGTGGTAATCGGCACGCTGGGCTGGTCCCCAAAACACTAGGGCAGCACTTGAAACATCTTCGAATTGACAAAATTAACATTGGTCAAATTCAGAAGGCAGCCCTGCTGGGATCCGCACGAATACTACGCCGATACATTACAACGTCCTAGGCTTCTGGGTGAGGCTCAAATTGTAATGAAGGCCAACAACCAGCTAAAGATCTGGCAGCTGTGAAATCTACAATTATAATAATATAGTGCATTCCGCTGTCCAACAGCCCTGATGGTCAGGAAGATTTCCTGACAGAGCTAGACTCTCTGCCTGCACCCAGAGATCTGAATCTCCCAGGGTGCAATTCTTACGGGCTTTGCTCACATAGCTTGAAGCATCGCCAGCACCACCCACCCACCTACTTTGTGGCCAACAGATGGAAATTCATTTTGTGTGAGTAAATTTACAGAATTTGATTAGTGTTTGCTTTGCTTTGAGGAGTTTTGTTCTCATTCCACGGTTGCTCCCGCGCAGGAGTTGGCTGGTGGTGGGGGGTTGGAAGTGCTGCCAAGTCGCAGCTAACTTTCAGAAACTTTTATGGGGTTTTCAAAGTAAGGGCAGCTGTTCAAAGGTGGTTTGCCATTGCTTCCCTCTGCATAGCAACCTTGGACTTCCTTGGTGGTCTCCCATCCACAGATTAACCAGAGCTAACCCTGCTTAGCTTCTGAGATCCGATAAGTGGGGGGAAGAATTAGGACTAATAAAAGGAAACACTTCTTCACGCCACGTGTGATTGGTGTTTGGAATATGCTGCCACAGGAGGTGGTGATGGCCACTAACCTGGATAGCTTTAAAAGGGGCTTGGACAGATTTATGGAGGAAAAGTTGATCTCTGGCTACCAATCTTGATCCTCCTTGATCTGAGATTGCAAATGCCTTAGCAGACCAGGTGCTCGGGAGCAGCAGCAGCAGCAGCAGGCCGTTGCTTTCACCTCCTGCAGGTGGGCTCCCAAAGGCACCTGGTGGGCCACTGCGAGTAGCAGAGAGCTGGACTAGATGGACTCTGGTCTGATCCAGCTGGCTTGTTCTTGTGTTCTTATGTTCTTAAGTTGAGGCTAACCTGAGCCATTCTGGCTGGGGCGGAAGACATGCAGAAGTGGTTTGCCGTTGCCTGCCTCTGCAAAGAAACCTTGGATTTCTTTGGAGGTATCCCTCCAAATACTAATCAGGGCCAATCCTGTTTAGCTACTGAGATCAGACAAGATCAGGTTCTCCTGGGCCACCCAGATCAAGGCAGAAGGCACACGGAGTTGTTTGCCTGCCTCTGCGAAGCAACCTAGGACTTCCTTAGCAGTCCTTAGTTGAACTAACCCTGCTTAGCTTCTGATCTGGTGAGATTTAGCTGAACATCCAGGTCAGGGCAAAAGGCATTCAAGGACCAGGAAATGGGGCTGACGACCGACTCTCAGATGACAACAACCACAAATGAAAGATTGAACATGTTGCATTAATCTGAAGTGATTGGCTGACTTTTTCTTGTTTCTGATCGACTCTGTTGTGTGCTGGTAAGAGTGGATTGCTGAGCCGCTGCCTTCAATGTGTGACCCCCCGGCCCCCACCAGGGTCCCGCGTATCGATGCCGGCTGAAGGGTGGGAGGAGGGAGGGAGGGGGATTTTTAATGGATGTTTTAATGGTGGTTTTTTAATGTTTAATGTTTTTACGTTTTTTAGGATTGCAATGTTTTAACGGGGCTTTTAACCCCATTGCATAAGCTGCCCCTGGGACTTTGGTGCAGGGTGGGGTTAGGGCAGTGGTGGGATCCAAAAATTTTAGTAACAGGTTCCCATGGTGGTGGGATTCAAACAGTGGTGTAGCGCCAATGGGGCTGGGCGGGGCACAACGGGGGCGTGGCCGGGCATGCCGGGGGTGGGGCATTAATAATTTCTCTGTTACTGTAAAAAAACTCTTACTGTAAAAAAAAGTCCCTAATTTCCAGCTGGTATCTTTCTGTCCATAATTTAAACTCATTCTAGCAAGTCCTATTGTCTGCTGCCAACAGAAACAACTACTTCTCCTCAAATTGACTGCCTGTCAAATACTTAATACTTTCAAATTCTTAATTTTGTTTCTAGAAATCAAAAGGAGACTTTCCTTAAACAAGGAATTTGACCATATTTCTAAAACATGTCTTTAAAACAGCCCATCAGGGAGAATGATCCCGTTTTCTACCTTCGCTAAGCAGCCACATAGGAAACAACAGGACTTTATGATTTTTGGACCTAATGGGATTTCTAACGGAAAAGCGGACCCAATTAGTAACCCCCTCTCGGCACACACAAATAATTAGTAACCCACTCTCGGGAACTGGTGAGAACCTGCTGGATCCCACCTCTGGGTTAGGGGTATAAAGGGGATGAATGAATGAATGAATGAATGAATGAATGAATGAATGAATGAATGAATGAATGAATGAATGAATGAATGAATGAATGAATGAATGAATGAATGCTGCCTCTACAAAACAACCTCTGCCTTCCTTGGTGATATGTCATCTCAGTGCTTAGATTTCAAGCTTTGAGCAGACTCCATAGAAATCCTTACTGATGGCCTTTGCTTTCTACCCCCATTTAGGCTGGAAACCTGCTTACTTTTTGCAGCATCTACCAACTTTTGCTCAGCACACGGCTGAGCAATCCACTCTCACCGGCCCACGACACAGTTGATCAGAAACAAAGAAAAGTCAGCTAATTGCTTCTGATTAATGTAAGATGTTCAATATATCATTTTTGGTGGTTGTCATCTGAGAGTCGGTTATCACTCTCATTTCCTGGTCCTTGTACCAAGAGGTTTCTCCCAGGATACGCTGGATTTTCAGAGATGGCCTTTATTCAAAACTGCTCAAATCCAGTCAAGCTCCTTGCAATTTAAAGGGTCGAACTAGAGGCGACGGCAGCGCCGTGGCCGCCACAGGGACGCCACTGCCATTTTAAAGGCATTTCCTTTGGTCTGTCCGGAATCAAACTTCACCGGATGCCCTCGACTCCTTGTATTTCGAGAGAGGGAGAAACGGTTCATTCTGTCTGCTCTTTCCACCCTGGGCATATCGCTCCAGGTCTTACTTCGTATTTACAAAATTGCTTCTTATGAAATTGCTCCTGGCGGTCCCCAGAATTATTTCCCTTCCACAGATATACCTGGAGAGCGCTTTGGTTCCTTTTATTGCTGCGATGTTGTTCTGTTGGGCAGTGTCCAAAAAGCATAATTTTTCTTTGGGGAGGGGGCCCTTGTGTAATTGGGTAACCGCTAGCCGGCACAAAGAGCCATTGGACAGCTCTCAACCAAAGTCCTTTTGACCTGGATTGAGTCATACCTGTGAACTAGATGTGGGTGGCGGGTTGCGGAGAGGAAACTGAGGCTGATTTTATCTGGCCAAAGGAGTGGGGAAAGACTATAGTTTGGGGACAGAGTTGGTTCTTGGCCTGGATGTTCCTCAATGGTACAGGTGTAATATTGGTCGTACCAATATTAAAGGGCTCCCCAGGCATGCATACAGGCTGTACCTACATATTAATATTGGTACAACCTGTCCTCTTTAAACTGGACTCAAAAGACATGGCGATTCTTCTATCTTAGTATGCCAGGACTGTGCCGAGTAGACTGTTCTTGGTGGGAAGGAGGTGGTGAGAAGAGGATGGATTCTGCAGCCCACCAGCCCAAATAACTATCAGGTCCTTCGTCTCCTCCGTCCGCCATGACACGCCCCTACCTTGAGCTTTTCCCGAAATGGCGCCGGAAGATTTTCGCACATCCACATGATCTCCCATCCCGTTCCGCGGACGGGCTGTCGAGCTCCCGTGGTAACGCGGCGAACGAGCTCACGAGTCAGCGTGCTCTAACTATCTCAGCGCACCACTGCGTCGAGAACTCGCTATATCGAGTTCTATCAGGGCGCACAACCGGACGCGAGGAGGGGCGGGAGGCGAGTGAGACGGAAATGAAACTGTGGAATGTGCGCACGCAACTGGCAAGCTCAATCACATCCTGATTGGTTGCAGAAAATCGCATCACACGGTGGGTGTGACCCCTCGCAGTCGCTCGCTCCAGTTGTGTTTTGCACCTAGGCACCAGATTGTGGGGGGAATCCGTTTTATCCAAGAAAACAATTATCGAGCGACAGGAAAAATGTGGGACAAAGGCTGAAATGAGGTACAGATCAGGGGTCGGCACACATTACGGCTCAAGTGTGTGCGAAAAAAAGCCAGAAACAGTGACGACCTCACATATTAAATCTGGAACAAACCGTGTGTGCGAAAAAGGCCGGAGATGGCATCCTGCAAAAGAGGTAGATTCTCTGCCAGAGCTCTGCTTGCGCGTGGCTGCCAGCGGCCTCATGCCCTGGGTCTACACTTAGCAAATCCAGTCCAAGCCCCTGCTGACGTCCCTTTCTAGCAGCAAGGAAATTCCTGGAAGCGCCCCAGAGCAGGAAGTGCCTTTATTCCATTCCTTCCTGCCGTTCTCTCCGGAAAAGTATAAATAATAAATCCTTGTGCCAGGTGCGGTCCATGTAAGATACGCACATATAAGCTAGGCCAGGGGTCTGCGCCCTGCAACTCTCCAGATGTTCATGGACTACAAATCCCAATTGGCCATGCTGGCAGGGGGTGGTGGGATTTGTAGTCCGTGAACATCTGGAGAGCCGCAGGGTGCAGACCCCTGAGCTAGGCGGAAGGGACAATCGGCATCTCTGCGTAATCCTCAGGTTACAGACTTGATGGCCAAAGGAGGAGGTCTGGGGGCCGAACCAGAGGTGACGGCGTGCTGGGGGCCACCACCAGGAAGCTGATGTCATTTTAAAATTGTTTTTAAAAGCGATGATTCTGTGATTCAATGCAGAATTTGCGGCCACTGGACAGACCGGATGGACTGAAGCCCACAGGTTAAGAAGACTTTAAAAGGAGATTAAAGAGATTCGGGGAGGTAAGGTGGCTATCCCTGGAGTCATGGTGACTCAATGGAACCTCCATATTCAGAGACCGTCAACCTCTCAAACCCAGTGCCAGGAGGCAATATCAGGAGAAGGCCTCAACTTCTGTGCAGCTCCTCCAAGGGCAACTCCATCCAAGTTAGGTGGATCCTTTTTTTAAAAGCATTGACAGTTATTGATGCTTTTCCCAGCTGCCTGATTATGGGTTGCCAGCTCGAGGTTGGGAGCATTTGTGAGGGAGTCTAAGAAAGGGAGAGTTTGGAGGGGGGGGAGAGACTCAGGCCCCTTCCATACATAAGAACATAAGAACAAGCCAGCTGGATCAGACCAGAGTCCATCTAGTCCAGCTCTCTGCTACTCGCAGTGGCCCACCAGGTGCCTTTGGCTGCTCACGTGCAGGAGGTGAAAGCAATGGCCTTCTGCGGCTGCTGCTGCTCCCGATCACCTGGTCTGCTAAGGCATTTGCAATCTCAGATCAAGGAGGATCAAGATTGGGAGCCATAGATCGACTTCTCCATCAATCTATCCAAGCCCCTTTTAAAGCTATCCAGGTTAGTGGCCATCACCACCTCCTGTGGCAGCATATTCCAAACACCAATCACACGTTGCGTGAAGAAGTGTTTCCTTTTATTAGTCCTAATTCTTCCCCTCAGCATTTTCAATGGATGCCCCCTGGTTCTAGTATTGTGAGAAAGAGAGAAAAATTTCTCTCTGTCCACATTTTCTACCCCATGCATAATTTTATAGACTTCAATCCTATCCCCCCTCAGACGTCTCCTCTCCAAACTGAAGAGTCCCAAACGCTGCAGCCTCTCCTCATAAGGAAGGTGCTCCAGTCCCCCAATCATCCTCGTTGCCCTTCTCTGCTCTTTTTCTATCTCTTCGATATCCTTTTTGAGATGTGGCGACCAGATCTTCTGATACATGCAGAATAATGCACTTTCAATCCACTTCCAATCCACTTTGCAGCTGGATTTTACTGTTTGGAATAGCAAAATCCACTTGCAAACAATTGTGAAAGTGTATTGTCGAAGGCTGTCATGGCTGGAATCACTGGGGTGTTGTGGTGTTTCCGGGCTGTATGGCCATGTTCTAGTAGCATTTTCTCCTGACGTTTCGCCTGCATCTGTGGCTGGCCTCTTCAGAAGATCTGATGGAGGCATATATACTCCACTAGTTTTCCTTTCCTACTATCAGATCCTCTGAAGAGGCCAGCCACAGATGCAGGCGAAACGTCAGGAGGAAATGCTCCTGGAACATGGCCATACAATCCGGATTACCCACAACACCCCAATTGTGAAAGTGGATTGAAAGTGCATTATTCTGCATGTGCGGAAGGGGCCTCAGTCAGGTGATATGATGCACTACAGCCCACCCTCCAATGCAGCCATATTTTCCCATGGGATCTGCAGTCCTGAGATCAGTTGTAATTCCGGGATATCTCCAGGCCCTACCTGGAAGTTGGCAAAGACACTCGCTTTCCAGCGAACCAGCCGCCCGCTGCTATTTTATCTAAAAGGATAAACGCAGCGCTAAAAGAAAGGACACGCCAGACTAGTTAAGCATTGTTGTAATTTGTCATGTAATCTTGATTTTTCCCCCCCTCTTGGACCTTGGGGGCGTTCAAAAAGAGTAAGTCCTCTTCGCTAAACACAGAAACGTCTAATTTGCGACGCGTTCGTCTCCACGCTATATTACGGACTCTTTTCGGTTTTCCTCTGGCCAGCTTTGGCTTCTCTTACGGGTTTCAGCTTTTCGTTTCAGCTTTATTTCTCAATGCTTACTTTGAGCAGCAGTGGCATAGGAGGTTGAGAGCTCGTGTATCTAATCTGGAGGAACCGGGTTTGATTCCCAGCTCTGCCGCCTGAGCTGTGGAGGCTTCTCTGGGGAATTCAGATTAGCCTGTGCACTCCCAAACACACCAGCTGGGTGACCTTGGGCTAGTCACAGCTTCTCGGAGCTCTCTCAGCCCCACCCACCTCACAGGGTGTTTGTTGTGGGGGAGGGAAGGGAAAGGCGATTGTAAGCCCTTTTGAGTCTCCTACAGGAGAGAAAGGGGGGATATAAATCCAAACTCTTCTTCTCTTCTTTTTCTTATTTCTAGCCTGCCTTCTTCTCCAGTGGGAGCCCGAAGCGGAGCTGATGTCATTCTCCTCTCCTTCGTTTAATTCTCACAACCACCCTGCAAGGTAGGTTAGGCTGAGAGCGTGTGAATGGCCAAAGCTCACCCAGCAGGCTTCAATGGCAGAAGAGAAATTCAAACCCGGCCCTCGCAGGTCATAGTTACTAACCTCACTAGGTCACTAACCTTTAGTTGGGGCCTGGAGAATTCCCATGATATTTTTCCCTGTGTGTGTTAGGTGCCACCAGAGGTGGGATCCAGCAGGTTCTCACCAGTTCCCGAGAGTGGGCTACTAATTATTTGTGTGTGCCGAGAGGGGGTTACTCATTGGGTCTGCTTTTCCGTTAGAAATCCCATTAGGTCCAAAAATCATCAAGTCCTGTTGTTTCCTATGTGGCTGGTGAGCGAAGGTAGAAAACGGGATCATTCTCCCTGTTGGGCTGTTTTGAAAACATGTTTTAGAAATATGGTCAAGTTCCTCGTTTAAGGAAAGTCTCCTTCTTTTGATAACTAGAAACAAAATTAAGTATTTGAAAGTATTAAGTATTTGACAGGCAGTCAATTCGAGGAGAAGTCGTTGTTTCTGTTGGCAGCAGACGATAGGACTTGCTGTAATGAGTTTAAATTATGGGCAGAAAGATACCAGCTGGAGATTAGGAACTTTTTTTTACAGTAAGAGTTTTTTACAGTATCAGAGAAATTATGAATGCCCCGCCCCCGGAATGCCCGGCCACGCCCCCGTCGTGCCCCGCCCAGCCCCATTGGCGCTACACCACTGTTTGAATCCTACCACCATGGGAACCTGTTACTAAAATTTTTGGATCCCACCACTGGGTGCCACCATGTTTGGGAATGTTCAGTCTGGAAAAGAGGAGAGCTTGGTGGGGCGGGGGGGGGGACATGATTGCTCTCCCGAAGTATTTGACAGACCGCCTGTTAGAGGAGGGCACGGAGCTGTTCCTCTCGGCAGCGGAGGAGAGAACTCGCAGTAATGGGTTTAAATTGCAGGGAGAAAGATACCAATTAGATGTTTGGGGAAAAAATTTACAGTAAGAGTTGTGCAACGGTGGGATCGGCTACTCAGGGAGGTGGTGAGCTTCCCCTCCCCGGTAGTCTTCAAGCAGCGGCTGGACAGACACTTGCCTGGGATGCTCTCTAGGCTGATTGAGCAAGGGGTTTGAGTAGATGGCCTCTAGATGACCTCTAGATGGCCTCTACGAACCCTTCCATGATTCAAAGTCCCAGCCGACTTACAGCAACCCGGCAGGGTTTTCAAGGCAAGAGATCGGCAGAGGCAGTTTGACACTTTCTCCAGCCCAGCGATCCTGGAATTCCTCGGTGGTCTCTTCTCCCAGGAGAGACCCTGCAGAGTTTCTGAGATCGGATGAGTTTACGCCAGGATGGGCTATCCAGGTCAGGGGACTCTGTGAACAAAATTCACAGCGTGGTGTCGAGGTTAAGAGCAGGTGGGTTCTAATCTGGAGAACTGGGTTTGATTCCCCACTCCTCCACCGGAGTGGCGGAGGCTTATCTGGTGAACCAGATGTGTTTCCGCGCTCCTACATTCCTTCTGAGTGGCCTTGGGCCAGTCACAGTCCTCTCAGAACTCTCTCAGCCCCACCTGCCTCACAAGGGGTCTGTTGAGGGGAGAGGAAGGGAAAGGAGCTTGTAGGCCACCTTGAGTCTCCTTGATGAAGAGAAAGATTAATTAATTGATTGATTGATTGATTGATTGATTGATTCTTAGTTTTTTATACCGCCCCATCCCCGAGGGGCTCTGGGCGGTTTACAACATAAAATCCAGCACACTATTTAACAAGGAGCAAACAATAAGAACAGTTTACATGGCTGTCTTACAGAAGAAGAAAAAGAAGAAGAAGAAGAAGAAGAAGAAGAAGAAGAAGAAGAAGAAGAAGAGGAGGAGGAGGAGGAGGAGGAGGAGGAGGAGGAGTTTGGATTTATAGCCCCCCTTTCTCTCCTGTAGGAGACTCAAAGGGGCTGACAATCTCCTTGCCCTTCCCCCCTCACAACAAACACCCTGTCAGGTGGGTGGGGCTGAGAGAGCTCCGAGAAGCTGTGACTAGCCCAAGGTCACCCAGCTGGCAAGTGTGGGAGTGTACAGGCTAATCTGAATTCCTCAGATAAGCCTCCACAACTCAAGCAGCAGAGCTGGGAATCAAACCCGGTTCCTCCAGATCAGAGTGCACCTGCTCTTAGCCACTGCTCTTAGCCACTACGCCACTGCTGCTGGTGGGATATAAATCCAAACTCCTCCTCCTTCTCCTCCTCCTCCTCCCCCTCCTCCTCCTCCTCCTCCTCCTCTTCTTCTTTTTCTTCTTCTATCCTTCTAGCTTGAGGAAGAAGAAGAAGAAGAAGAAGAAGAAGAAGAAGAAGAAGAAGAAGAAGAAGAAGAAGAAGAAAAAGAAAAAGAAGAAGAAAAAGAAGAAGAAGAATCACCATCATCATCAAACCCTGTTCTCCAGATTAGAGTGCACCTGCTCTTAACCGCTACACCACACTGGCTCTACTAAAGATACTAAGTAAGGGACAACGGAAGATTTCAATGGTTTGAACCGAGGACTTTCCGCATTTCCCCAAGTGTCCTTTAACAGTGCGGCAACTCCTTTGCTGATGTGCCCCAAAAGCTGGCCGGGGCAGATGGATTCCAAGGGGCCGATGCCCTGCAATAGCCAGCCCCATTAGAGTGGGCCCGATATTGACAGCATGCATGCGTCTGACAGCTCCGGGGAGACCCAGGGCTGCTTTCTCGCATTTGCCGTGTGCCGTCGCCGGTTCTGGCCGGAGCCCAGGACTCCCATCAGCACAGCCACGGGGGAGCCGCGAAAGAGACAGATGAAAATTCAGCATAACAGCAGAGCGGCTGGAAGTGGCAGCGGCGGCAGCCATGTGGGGGGAGGGGGGGATAAATTAAATTCCTGGAATCAGCCTGAGATCATTCATCCTGACTGACTCCTCCTGCCTCGAAATGCAGAGCCCTTGGCTGGCTCAGCTGGCGGCCTGGAGCTCAGAGGCCTGCGGATTTCTTCGTCCCCGAACTGCAGTCCTCTTCCCGGTGCCCTCCGCTGCCTTGGAGTCAAAGGGGAGTTCTGTCGAGAAGGACAGCTGAGGTTCAGGGGCAGAGGAAAGAGGGGGATTGAACCCACCTCACTCCTGGCAATTCTGCCAGTCCCCACTGAGTCTGTGTGTTTCCAGGCCCTTGAGCCAAGGGAGGGGGAGATCCCACACAGAAAGTACAGGTTTTCTTTTTGCCCTGTGGGGGCTGAGATCAGGGATCCCAGCAACATAAGAACATAAGAACATAAGAACAAGCCAGCTGGATCAGACCAGAGTCCATCTAGTCCAGCTCTCTGCTACTCGCAGTGGCCCACCAGGTGCCTTTGGGAGCTCACCTGCAGGAGGTGAACGCAATGGCCTTCTGCAGCTGCTGCTGCTCCCGAGCACCTGGTCTGCTAAGGCATTTGCAATCTCAGATCAAGGAGGATCAAGATTGGGAGCCAGAGATCGACTTCTCCCCCATAAATCTGTCCAAGCCCCTTTTAAAGCTATCCAGGTTAGTGGCCATCACCACCTCCTGTGGCAGCATCTTCCAAACACCAATCCCACGTTGCGTGAAGAAGTGTTTCCTTTGATTAGTCCTAATTCTTCCCCCTCCCAGCATTTTCAATGGACGCCCCCTGGTTCTAGTATTGTGAGAAAGACAGGAAAATTTCTCTCTGTCCACATTTTCTACCCCATGCATAATTTTATAGACTTCAATCTAGACTTCAACAGAAATGGATGGGTAGCTCCTATGTCTCAGGATCACGGAATCTCAGTCCCAGAACACCAAAACAACTAGCATATACGATAAAAGTTCCAAATGCTGGCACTGTGGAGACCAAGAGGCATATTATAGCCCAGTGGTGGTGAACCTTTGGCACTTCAGATGTTATGGACTACAATCCCCATCAGCCCCTGCCAATTGGCCATGCTGGCAGGGGCTGATGGGAATTGTAGTCCATAACATCTGGAGTGCCAAAGGTTCGCCACCACGGTTATAGCCATATGTGGATAGAATGTGCAGAAGTGAAAAAACATTTTGGACAACTGTATTAATATATATCGAGGAACTGGTGAAGATAAATATTGATTTAAATAATGACTTAATGTTCATGGGTGTAATGGAAGACAGAAGGGTGGACAAACAATATAGTTATATGTATAAAATAATGATCAAAGCAGCCCATGCAACAATAGCCTTGGGCTGGAAAGAAAAGAAAAAAATGGACACTTTAGAAATGGTTAGGATATATCTGGGAACAAGTGACACTGGATATTTTCGATATACTAACCAAAAAAAAGACGGGGCAAAATAAACAGAATGAAATTTTGAAGATATGGATAATACACGTGGACTGGATGAAAGAAGCTCGAGTCGATGAAGAAATATGGGAGAAGAGGCTACAGAGAACGAACTTACTGCTGTTTGTGTGATAAAACTATAAAGTAGTAGTAATGGGGGGAAGAAGAAGAAGAAGAGTTTGGATTTAAATCCCCCCTTTCTCTCCTGCAGGAGACTCAAAGGGGCTGACAATCTCCTTGCCCTTCCCCCCCACAACAAACACCCTGTGAGGTAGGTGGGGCTGAGAGAGCTCCCAGAAGCTGTGACTAGCCCAGGGGTAGGGAACCTTTAACACTCAAAGAGCCATTTGGACCCGTTTTCTATGGGAAAAGAAAACACTTGGAGCTGCAAATAATTTTTGACATTTAAAATAAAGATAACACTGTATATATTGGGTTTTTTTACCTTTTACTCCGCTCATTCTGAGAAGTGCATGGATGCATCCGCCCTGCTGCCTTCAGGGCGGGCAAGGATGGGGCCAGCGGCCGGGAAAGCACCCGCCCCGCTCCAACAGGGCAGGTGAGAGGGGAAGCCTGCGGCATGGCCCAGCTGGCCGCGGGCAGTTGGTGCACCTGCCCTGCTGCCTGCAGGGCGGGCAAGGATGGGGCCAGCGGCTCGGCTCTTGGAGCCGCAGTGCAAGGGCAGAAGAGCCGCATGTGGCTCTCGAGCTGCAGGTTCCCTACCCCTGGACTAGCCCAAGGTCACCCAGCTGGCGTGTATGGGAGTGTACAGGCTAATCTGAATTCCCCAGATAAGCCTCCACAGCTCAGGCGGCAGAGCTGGGAATCAAACCCGGTTCCTCCAGATTAGATACATGAGCTCTTAACCTCCTATGCCACTGCTGGGAGGGAGAAAAGGGGGGGGGGAGTATCGTTTGAAAATGTATGAAGAAGGAAATTACTATAAACTGTAAAATTCAAATGATACAATAAAAAAAACGGAATCTCAGTCCCTTCGAAAATGCCGGGAAGATCCACATCTCGCATCTGCACTGGCCACTAAGAGAATATCAATGCAACTTAAAGCCCTGTTTCTTCCAATTATGGATGTGATTAGATCTATGCCTGTAAGAGGAGTTGATGGGCGCAGTTTAAAGAACCAGGAAAGCTGCAGAGGCCCACTGGGACCAACAAGCGAGCTTCGAGGCAAGCAGAGAATGTAAACAGAAAAATGTGAGGAGGCCCCTCTGCAAGCCCACTGTGCACAGAAGGGCCCCGAGATAAGTGTCCTATCCATAATGGGGCTGTTATGTTCCCACAGGCAGTGGCTCTGTAGGTCTCAGACAGGGGTCTTTCACATCCCCCACCTCCTGGTCCTTCTAGGAGAGATCCACTGTGGCATAGTGGTTAAGAGCAGGTGCACTCTAATCCGGAGGAACCAGGTTTGATTCCCCGCTCGGCCACTCGAGCTGTGGAGGCTTATCTGGGGAACTAGATTAGCCTGTGCACTCCAACTCACGCCAGCTGCGTGACCTTGGGCTAGTCCCAGTTCTTTGGAGCTCTCTCCGCTCCACCCACCTCTCAGGGTGTCTGTTGTGAGGGGGGCAGGGAAAGGAGATTGTCAGCCCCTTACAGGAGAGAAAGGAGGGATATAAACCCGACTCTTCTCCTTCGACTACTTCTAACCTGAGGCGCCTGGGATCGAACCCGTGACCTTCTGTATGCCAAATGGAGGCTCTACCACTGAGCCACAGCCCCTCCCAGGTCTTAGGCAGCAGCTGTCTTTCACGTCGACACCTCCTGCCAGGTGCTTTTAAACAGAGGTGCTCCCTGGGATTGACCCCTAGGGCCTTCCTTCCGCCGAGCAGAGGCTCTTCCCTTCAGCCTTTGCCCTCCTCTGCAGCTGGAACAGCGCTTTGCTTCCTCCTGCTGCCGCTCGTTCCCGAGAGTCATGCTCACCCCCTGCTCAGCGACCGGCTGCCCTTCTGCTGGTCTCTCCCTCTCTAAATTTAGACGGCGAGAACCTCCTCGGGGCAAGGACTTGTCATTTTAGCTTATGCTGCTCTGCAAAGCGCCACGTTGTTGTTCCCAGTAAAAGTTTTCGGCTGCCTGCCTGCCTGCAACCTGGGCCTGGGCTCCAGACGCTGCTGCTCATGCCAGGATGGAGCCAGACGGTGCCCGTCGTGCCAGCAGGACTTCCGGTGGGTCTGGGATCTTGGGGTTAGTAAATCAGGGGTCTGCAACCTGCGGCTCTCCAGATGTTCATGGACTACATAAGAACATAAGAAAGAGCCTGCTGGATCAGACCAGAGTCCATCTAGTGCAGCAACCACGTATAGAAATGTAAAGTGTCTCAGTGTGTGCCTCAAAAGCTCAAAGAAAGCTAAAACCCTCCACAAATTGTAATCCAAACAATAAGCAATAAGCATAAAAAGTCCAAATAATCCAAGGGCCAATCACCTGGTTCTGTTCCCATTTCGTGGAGGTTATAATAAATCCATTTCCACAGCATTGATGTTTATAACATGCCCACAGTCTCTTGCGATGACAACCTTGTTCGATAAGTTTGTAGGAGGAAACCATTCTTCATAAGAACATAAGAACAAGCCAGCTGGATCAGACCAGAGTCCATCTAGTCCAGCTCTCTGCTACTCGCAGTGGCCCACCAGGTGCCTTTGGGAGCTCACGTGCAGGAGGTGAACGCAATGGCCTTCTGCAGCTGCTGCTGCTCCCGAGCACCTGGTCTGCTAAGGCATTTGTAACCTCAGATCAAGGAGGATCAAGATTGGGAGCCAGAGATCGACTTCTCCCCCATAAATCTGTCCAAGCCCCTTTTAAAGCTATCCAGGTTAGTGGCCATCCCCACCTCCTGTGGCAGCATATTCCAAACACCAATCCCACGTTGCGTGAAGAAGTGTTTCCTTTTATTAGTCCTAATTCTTCCCCCTCCCAGCATTTTCAATGGATGCCCCCTGGTTCTAGTATTGTGAGAAAGAGAGAAAAATGTCTCTCTGTCCACATTTTCTACCCCATGCATAATTTTATAGACTTCAGTCATATCCCCCCTCAGCCGTCTCCTCCCCAAACTAAAGAGTTCCCGCATCCCGGGCAGGAGACGGAAGACATGGCAGGATCAAGCAGGGGCTCATCACGACACCTTCACCATCAGCTCTTCTGAGCTTGGCTTCCCCGCCTCGCCAACAGAGCCCTGGCGCTACAGTTTTCTCCATAGCAAGGATGATGATCAGAAGCTAATATTCTATCCCACTCAGACACCGTTTCTCAAGACCAGACGGCTTGCATATTAATGGCCCGTAGGCCAGGGGCTCTTCAACCGTAAGCCCGCGGTCCAAGCAGCCATTTATTTTTATCGAGTCCAGCACCGTGCCAACTCTTTCCCCGGCACTTGATAAATAAGAATATTAAAAAAGACCAGAGTACACATTAAAAATGCATGCCCCCCCCCCATCTTACAGGATACGTTAACTCAAGCTTTTCCTTTTCGTATTAAAGAACGTGTTGCAGGCGAATGTGTTGCGAGAGACGCCGCTTGGCGAAGCTGGCCCTCTCGCCCAAAACAGCGGCCTGCGGGCTAGCTGTCCCAGAACTGGACACCTCTTCCCTTTGGCTACCCAGAGATGCAGCTGGCATCCGGCTTGGCTCCACCTGCACTCGTCTCTGCTTGTATCCGACAGGGGACACATGTGCTCAGCTGTCCGCGGAGCGATCGCGGCGTGGCGAGCCCTAATTTCATCCAACAATTCCCCTGAGCTGGAATAATAAGTGGCTACTCAGGAGAAGAGACCCACATTGCTTGTCATGGCTGACAAGAAGGGGAAGTTTTCCCAACAAGCAGCAGAGAGAACAGCCTGTCTCTGCTCCCCTCCCCGTAATGTGCTTCTCTGATGGTGAATATATTAATCTCAGCCCTGCTGTCCCCGCGTGCTGGTCTGCTCGTTCTGCTATGCTGTGAATATTCTGCGGGTGAGAGGAAGAGATGCTCTCACAGGATGGTCAAGGGGAGAGGTGGCCAGAGGTGCCCGCAGGAGAAATGCTGCTTTTGGAGTTTGTTCCCGGAACACGGCCATACAGCCCAGAAACCCCACAACGCTCCAGTGATTCTAGCCATGGAAGCCTTTGCTCTTCTTTACATCTTGGGTCCCTTAACGTCTGTGGGGCCCACCGTTCCCCCTCTTGAGAGGGTTTTTACGAGGGTTCTAATGTTGGACGCCGCTAATTTTGAAATCGCTGTATTTTAATGGGGTTTTAATTTATGGTTAATGGAGCCTATATCATTTATATTTATAATTGCCAAAGGGCTCCACTTTTTTTTTTGTTATTATGTTGTGCACCGCCCAGAGCCCTTTGGGGGAGGGGCGGTATAATAAATAAATAAATAAACACACACACACACACACACACACACATACAAGGCTGTTTTTCTTTGCAGGTAGATGCCGAGAGATCTGGCCTGGATGGCGCAGGATAGCCCAACCCAGAGGTGGGATCCAGCAGGTTCTCACAGGTTCCCGAGAGTAGGTTACTAATGATTTGCGTGTGCCGAGAGGGGGTTACTCATTGGTGATTTGGCCACGTGATTTTTGCCTTAGTTACCCCTCTCCTCTCAGCAGTAGCACGCAGAACTGGAAGCAGTCTAGCAGGAGGTGCACCGGCGTGCGTGGCGGCCTGCGCCTGCATGCATTCGTTTCCCACCCAAGGACCGGCGCAGCGGCTGTGTCCTTGCCACAGCCCCGCCCAGGAATGCCCCGCCCTCGGAATGCCCTGCCACGCCCCCATTGTGCCTCACCCAGCCCCATTGCCGCTACGCCACAGTTTGAATCCCACCCCCATGGGAACCTGTTACTAAAATTTTTGGATCCCACCACTGGCCCAACCTCAACAGATCTTAGAGACTAAGCAGGGTCAGCCTTGGTTAGTACTTGGAGGGAAGATAGTTGTGGAAGGCCAGGATCACTACACAGAGTGAGGCAATGGCAAACTACCTCTGTAGGTCTTTTGCCCTGACATGGATGACCGGTCTAGGCGGATCTCGTCAGATCTTGGAAGCGAATCAGGGTCAGCCCTGGTTTGTGCTTGGATGGGAGATCGTCAAGGAAGTCCGGAGTGACTACATGGAAGCAGAAAATGGCAAACCACCTCTTACCAGTGAAAACTTCAGGTGTCAGTGTAAGTCGCAGAATTATAGAGTTGGAAGAGACCCCCAAGGGCCATCAAGTCCAGCCTCCTACAATGCAGGAATACACAATCAAAGCACTCCTGACAGATGGCCATCCATGCCTCTCTTTAAAAACCTCCCAAGAAGGAGACTCCACCATACTCCGAGGCAGTGAATTCCACTGTCAAACAGCCCAGACAGTCTGGAAGTTTGTCCTGATGTTTAGGTGGCATCTCTTTTCCTGCACCTCGAACCCATGACTCCTGGTCCTGGTCTCTGGAGCAGCAGAAAACAAGCTTGCTCCCTCGCCAACATGATAAATGTTTATCTATTAAAACATTTACATCCTGCCTATAATTGTGGTGTAGGGCAATTTACAATAATAGTCGAAACACTCCCAGCTAGAACCAATGATAAAATAGCAATCTCCCAATCTCCCTGCCATTCAACCCCACCCCCACCCCTCAAAAGCCCTGGCCACCAGGTAGGCCTTAAAGCATAAGAACATAAGAACATAAGAACAAGCCAGCTGGATCAAACCAGAGTCCATCTAGTCCAGCACTCTGCTACCCGCAGTGGCCCACCAGGTGCCTTTGGGAGCTCACCTGCAGGAGGTGAAAGCAATGGCCTTCTGTGGCTGTTGCTCCCGATCACCTGGTCTGTTAAGGCATTTGCAATCTCAGATCAAGGAGGATCAAGATTGGGAGCCAGAGATCGACTTCTCCTCCATAAATCTGTCCAATCCCCTTTTAAAGCTCTCCAGGTGAGTGACCATCACCCCCTCCTGTGGCAGCAGATTCCAAACACCAATCACAGGTTGTGTGAAGAAGTGTTTCCTTTTATTAGTCCTAATTCTTCCCCCCAGCATTTTTAATGGATGCCCCCTGGTTCTAGTATTGTGATCCCACACGGTGCCTATGTAGCAAGGCAGAGATTCAACTCTTGTGGTGATCTCAGCATTGTGTGATCTATCTGTTCCAAGTGAAGTGAGACAAAGAAACATACTTAATGGGCTGCTGTGTGGTTTCCGGGCTCCTAAAACTTTCCAAGGAGGGCTCCCTCCTCACCTCTTCAGGGAACCCCCGCCACAGTTCCGAAACCACGAAGGAAAAGTCCCGGATTCTGGTCAATGCCATTGTATACTATATAACTAACATATACAACTAATGTTGCATAGTATAGACCGGAGGCCCTCCATTTGGAGCTCAGAGACACTTTGGCACACATCACAATTTCCAGCGCCTGTCAAGGGTTCTTAGAAAGTGGGAGAGGTCCCTAGGGCCTATGGTTTAGAAAAAAGATAGTCCTCTGGATCTGAGGTTGGACTACATGACCTCTGAGGTTCCTCCCAAACCTAAAATTCTATAGATATCGGAACAATGCCACGGGAGTGCTTGTGTGTGCAACTAACATTCTCCATGGCAACAGAGTGAAAGCCGAGAGGAACCGATTTCAGCGGCAACACAACAGGCTTCAGTTATGTTCATGCCTCCAAGGGAGATTGTGGGACCGCTATTTATAAGGAGGTGTAATAGAACAAGGAGAATAATAACCTGCCAGATATTATCTCTGGAAAGTTGAGTCCATATTTTGAGAGGCAGGAGAGAGAGGCCAACGACTGGACGCCAGCCTTCTGAAGAAAAATCTCTGGGCTAGGGTGTTGTTGTGGGTTTTTCGGGTTGCGTGGCCGTGTTCCAGTTGCATTTTCTCCTGATGCTACAGATGCAGGTGAAACGTCAGGAGAAAATGCTACTGGAACACGGTCATGCAACCCGGGAAAACCCACACCATTCTAGTGCAGTGGTGGCGAACCTATGGCACGGGTGCTAGAGGTGGCACTCAGAGCCCTCACTGTGGGCACGTGCAGAGTCCCCCCCCCCACACACACACACATACACATCTAGGCTGGCCTGGGCCGCTGGGCTCAATTATTAGGATTAAACCTAAGACCTAGTTTTGGGGAGGCAGTGTAGGTAACCCTGTTAAGCGCCGCTAAACCCCACTGATTTTCAAGTGAAGAACTAAAGCGCGATCCTTTACCTGGGAGTAAGCTCGGTTGCTGGCAACGGGGCTTGCTTCTGAGCAAACCCTCCTAGGGTCGTGATTCGCCCGTTGGAAGAGTTGCACAGTTGCTTCAAAGCGAAGCCACCGACTACCACCAAGCTTACTCCCGAGTAACGCACGCCTCGGAGCCAACTGTTTTTTCCTAAACTAAAACCTCAGTATTCAGGTCAAATTGCTGTCTTGGCACTTTGCGATAAATAAGTGGGTTTTGGGTTGCAGTTTGGGCACTCGGTCTCGAAAAGGTTCGCCATCACTGTCCTAGTGATTCTAGCCATGAAAGCCTTCGACAATACGATCTCTGTGCTTTCATTGATATTCTAAGAGACCCTGTTAGGACTTGAGCGTGTGTAGAAGCTGCCCTGACCCAGTGCTCTGGGGAATACCCTTCCAAATGAGCTCCACGGCTGGTGCCAGGAAATCACTGGACCCTTGGACCTTAAGCACGAGATACAGGAATATCCGTCCCTTTTCTCACCACGCATGCATTCACCTGTAAATTTACACCCTGCCTTATCCAAATGTTCAAAGTGGCATTCAATCCCTTCCTCACAAAGCAGGGATAGCCAAAGTATGGAAGAATGAAGCTTCACCAACAAAAGAAGAATGGATGACCCAAGTTATAGAATACCTAAATATGGACAGATTATCGACGAGATTGAAAGAACTCCCTCAAGAAAAGTTTTTGAAAACTTGGGGGAAGCTAATTATATATCTAGAAAAGAGTTCAAAGGATAAAATGATTGAAGAATATATAATATGGCAGGTTTACAAAATTATATTGCAATAAGTTAATCTGCAAAAAAGTTGTATCATAAAATAAATTGTATACCTTTATTAAGGGGAAAATAAACATGGATTCAGTTACTTAACAGGAGAAGTCCAAAGCAGTGAGTATTGGGCAGTTACATCACAATAAAAGGGATAAAATCATGATTATGGGATATTGAAAGGGCCTAGATAAGAAAAGAAATTTATTTAAATTAAAATATGAAGGACATATAGCATTATGGAATACAAGGTATATTTGTAGGTTAAATATTAAAAATATGAAATGAAAAATAAGGTAGTATAGTATAGATATTTAAGTTTAATAAAGCGAAAGAATAGTGAAGTAGCTGATTTGATTTAGATGTATTGAATTATGTGTTATTGTTATGGGTAGTTGGGGTAGGATATATTATGTTTGGGTAACTGTAAATGTGGGTCATTTGTTACTTGTTACATGTTAATATTTGTCGATGTCTTATGTGTTTCAATGGTTTCATGTATGTTTTATGTTCAGTGTGTTTTTTAAAGAAGGAAATTAATAAAAAGTATTATGTAAAAAAAATCCCTTCCTCACAAAGCAGGCGCAGTTCCCAAATGCAAAACGCATTCAAAAAGCACCCAAAAGGCCGGATTAAAACCAGTCACAAATTGCACCCAAATCATATTGCCTTTCTGTTACGTCCAGCTTCACGGGAAGGTGTTTGGTCATAGAAAAGACCGGAAGCAGAATCTAGGCCAATGATGGCGAACCTTTTCGAGACCGAGTGCCCAAACTGCAACCCAAAACCCACTTATTTATCGCAAAGGGCCGACAGGGCAATTTAACCTGAATACTGAGGTTTTAGTTTAGGAAAACCGGTTGGCTCCGAGGCGCGCGTTACTCGGGAGTAAGCTTGGTGGTAGTCGGTGGCTTTGCTCTGAAGCGACCGTGCAACTCCTCCAATGGGTGAATCACGACCCTAGGAGGGTTTACTCAGAAGCAAGCCCCATTGCCAGCAACCGAGCTCACTTCCAGGTAAAGGATCGTGCTTTAGTTCTTTGCATGAAAATCAGTGGGGTTTAACAGCGCTTAACAGGGTTACCTACACTGCTTCCCCAAAACTAGGTCTTAGGTTTAATGCTAATAATCGAACCCAGGCCAGCCTAGATGTGTGTGTGGGGGGGGGGGACGACTCTGTTTGCATGTGCCCACAGCGAGGGCTCTGAGTGCCACCTCTGGCACCCGTGCCATAGGTTCGCCACCACTGATCTTGGCGATCTGATACAACAGCATGCTCATAGTTCTTCTGCCCACATTTTATCAACCGAGCGAGGTAGTTCTCACTCAGTGAGATTGGCTGGCTCAAGCATCAGTCAAGTTCACTTCACGGTGGAGGAAGGATTTGAATGCAGGTCTCTCACATCCTCATCCAGTCTTCTATGTCTACATGAGAGGCCGACAACTTTTTAAGTCCATGGGCACCTTTGGAATTCTGACCAATGGCAGTGCGCTAATCACAAAATGGCCACGGCAAGAGGCGGAGCCAGCCACAAAATGGCTGCTGCAGGAGGAGGAGATACACACAGAGGAAGCCCCAGTGCGAGGAGAAGAGGGGTCATTTAAGAAATGCTCTGAGAAAGAAGAAGAGGAGGAGGAGGAGGAGGAGGAGGAATTTGGATTTATACAGAGGTGGGATCCAGCAGGTTCTCACAGGTTCCCGAGAGTAGGTGACTAACTATTTGTGTGTGCCAAGAGGGGGTTACTGATTGGTGATTTTGCCACGGGATTTCTGCCTTAGTTACACCCCTCCTCTCAGCAGTAGCGCGCAGAACTGGAAGCAGTCTAGCAGGAGGTGCTCCGGCATGCATGGCAGCCTGCGCCTGCGAGCATTCGTTTCCCGCCCAAGGACCGGCGCAGCGGCTGCATTCTTGCCACAGCCCCGCCCAGGAATGTCCCCCCCCATCGTGCCCCGCCCAGCCCCATTGGCACTACGCCACAGTTTGAATCCCACCACCATGGGAACCTGTTACTAAAATTTTTGGATCCCACCACTGGATTTATACCCTGCTTTTCTCAATCTTAAGCAGTTTACAAGCTCCTTTCCCTTCCTCTCCCCACATTGGGGCATAACGAGGCAGCCCTGGGCAAACTGTAGCCCTGGGCAAAACCTGAGTTGGATGCCCCCCCCCCCCCCCGGGCAGCCACTCCACCACGACCAAATTTCTTTTGCACCAGGACATTGGTGCCTGCAGGGGATGCATTTATAGACATATCAGCACCAAAAATTCAGCATATCATCCGGAGACTGTCCTTATGCTACTCCCCAAGTCTGGTGAGGTTTGGTTCAAGGAGTCCAAAGTTATGGACTCCCAAAGGGGGTGCCCCATCCCCCATTGTTTCCAATGTGAGCTAATAGGAGATGGGGGCTACAGTTTTGAGGGTCCATAACTTTGGCCCCCCTGAACCAAACTGCACCAAACCTGGCGGGTATCATAAGGGCAGTCTCTTGATGAGACCCTGAAAGTTTTGAGACTTTGCCTTCAGAAATGTACCCCCCAGCCTGCAACCCCCATTGACAGCAATGCAGAAAACTCAATGCAGAACAAAGATTATTGGGCAAATTTCTAGGATGTTCCTGAAGGGGGCGCATTTTTGGATGCATCAGCACCAAAATGTCAGAGTATCATCTGGAAACTATCCTAATGGGACCCCCCCCCCCAAGTTTGGTGCAGTTTGGTTTAGGGGGTCCAAAGTTATGGACCCTCAAATGTGGTACCCCATCCCACATTCTTTGCTAAGGAGATGGGGGTACCCTTTTGAGGGTCCATAACTTTGGACCCCCTGAACCAAACTGCACCAAACCTTGGGGTTGCCATCATGACAGTCTCCAGATGATACCCTGAAATTTTGGTGCTGATACGTCCAAGAATGCACTTCCTGCAAGAACATCCCGAAATTTGCCCAATGCACAGTGGTTCTGCATTGAGTTTTCTGCATTGCTGTCAATGGGGGTTGCAGGCTGGGGGGCACATTTCTGAAGGCACAGTCTCAAAGCTTTCAGGGTCACATCAGGAGACTGCCCTAATGATACCCGCCAGGTTTGGTGCAGTTTGGTTCAGGGGGGCCAAAGTTATGGACCCTCAAAACTGTAGCCCCCATCTCCTATTAGCTCCCATTGGAAACAATGGGGGATGGGGCACCCCCTTTGGGAGTCCATAACTTTGGACTCCCTGAACCAAACCTCACCAAACTTGGTGAGTAGCATAAGGACAGTCTCCTGATGATACGCTGAAATGTTGGTGCCGCTAGCCTAAAAACTGCGCCCCCTGCAGGCCGGAAATGGAAAACCACTAAAATACCAAAAAACGAACCCAGCATTTTGATGCCCCCCCCCCCCCAAGGTGATGCCCTGGGCAGCGGCCCACCTTGCCCAATGGGCATTACGCCAGTGCCCCTCAACAGACACCTTGTCAGGCAGGTGGGGCTGAGATAGTCTGGAAAGAATTGTGACTGCATCAAGGTCACTCAGCAGCCTTCATGCGGAGGAGTGGGGAATCAAACCCGGTTCTCCGGATTAGAGCCCATCGCTCCAAACTGCTACACCATGCGGGCTCTCAGAAACGAGAGCAGAAGAATGTAAAACGAGAAGAAACCTAACGTGTGGTGGCAGCCGGCAGTGAAACCGTATTATTGTGATCTGCACAGTTAATCTGTTCTGCAACCGCAGAGAGGGTGCTCTCCCCATCAAACCCCCTTCCCTCCCCCCCCCCCACCCCCGGCCGCCTTTTGACTGTTTCTCTCTTGTACAACTTGTACATTTAATTCTGTATTTTGGGACTCTGATTCTTTGCACCCCGTTTCCCCCTTGTTATTTGTGCATCAAAAGACATCTCTGCCCACCCCCCAAATGCACGGGGAATTTTAAAAAACAGAACCGAAACAGGGAGCGTTCGCTGCTCTCAGGGGAGCAGCAGTGGCGTAGTGGTTAAGAGCAGCTGCACCCTGATCTGGAGGAACCGGGTTTGATTCCCAGCTCTGCCGCTTGTGTTTTGCAGGTTTATCTGGGGAATTCAGATTCGCCTGTGCACTCCCACACAAGCCAGCTGGGTGACCTTGGGCTAGTCACAGCTTCTCGGAGCTCTCTCAGCCCCACCCACCTCACAGGGTGTTTGTTGTGAGGGGGGAAGGGCAAGGAGATTGTCAGCCCCTTTGAGTCTCCTGCAGGAGAGAAAGGGGGGGATATAAATCCAAACTCTTCTTCTTCTTCTTCTTCTTCTTCTTCTTCTTCTTCTTCTTCTTCTTCTTCTTCTTCTTCTTCTCCTTCTCCTTCTCCTTCTCCTTCTTCTTCTTCTCCTTCTCCTTCTTCTTCTTCTTCTTCTCCTTCTTCTTCTTCTTCTTCTTCTTCTTCTTCTTCTTCTTCTTCTTCTTCTTCTTCTTCTTCTTCTTCTTCTTCTTCTTCAGATCCAGGGCTGCTATTTTCTTTCCAGGTGTCGTCATATCTGGCTACACAACCCGAAGGCAGAATCGATTGTGGGGCTTTCTCCCCCACGCTCTTTCTCTGCACTGCTGTGCGGAAGGATTCCAGCTGGGGAAGAAAGGCTGAGCTAGGCAAGGCCGTCCAGGTCAGGGCAAAAGCTGAGGCAGGACAAACACTTGTGTGCGGGCTGATCCCGCATCGGGCAGGGGGTTGGACTAGATGGCCTTTGTGGCCCCTTCTGACTCTAAAACTCTATGGCCTGTTTCATGGAAAAAGTGGGCCGTAATACATAGAAGTTTAGGCCAAAAGAAGATTTTGGTCGTCTTTCCTCAGAGGCTGACCAAACGTTAGTTAGGGATGCTCTTGGCTGATCCTGTATTGATGTCGTGATGCGATTGTTGTTGCATATTCAATCCACTTTCACAAGAAGAAGAAGAAGAAGAAGAAGAAAAAGAAGAAGAAGAAGAAGAAGAAGAAGAAGAAGAAGAAGAAGAAGAAGAAGAAGAAGAAGAAGAAGAAGAAGAAGAAGAAGAAGAAGAAGAAGAAGAAGAAGAAGAAGAAGAAGAAGAAGAAGAAGAAGAGGAGGAGGACGAGGAGGACGAGGAGGACGAGGAGGAGGACGAGGAGGAGGACGAGGAGGAGGGAGGAGGGGGAGGAGTTTGGATTTATATCCCCCCCTTTCTCTCCTGCAGGAGACTCAAAGGGGTTGACAATCTCCTTGCCCTTCCCCCCTCACAACAAACAGCCTGTGAGGTAGGTGGGGCTGAGAGAGCTCCGAGAAGCTGTGACTAGCCCAAGGTCACCCAGCTGGCATGTGTGGGAGTGCACAGGCTAATCTGAATTCCCCAGATAAACCTGCAAAACACAAGCGGCAGAGCTGGGAATCGCTGCCTCTTCCGAAAGACAGGAGCCGTTCTGCGTTGCAGCCCCCGCTCTGCATTTGTGCAAAGGCCGATTTGCATCTTAAAGCAAGAAGGCAGGTGCTGGGGGGAGAGGGGAGGGGGGAAGGGGGGGAGGATTTCGCACCCCCCCCCCTCGTTGGGAGAAATCTTTGTTTGCTCCACAATGGGGTGATCTCAGGAAACAAAGCCGGCGATTGTCTGATTCCATGAGCCTGACAATGAAGTTGTCAGTTTTGTGCCTCTGTCGTCATTCGTGAATGCCAACAGTTGATGACTCTCGGGGGGGGGGGCACTTTGCCCCTACCTCCTCCCCCACTCTTTTTAACTCCCACCCCCACTGGAACATCTTTGGCTGCAAATCAAGATTGACAGGCTACCCAGGTGCAGGGGCTTTCCTGCCACGGCCTCAGCCTCGTAGGGTATAATAACAGAGTCACTCTGGCGTAGCGGTTAGATCGGAACGTCTGTCAGATGAAGAGCACGGAGGTTCACAGCCTCACCGGGCCATGATGCTCATTGGTTGGCCTCAGCCCACTTGGACTACCTCGCAGGGTTGCTGTGAGTGTCTTGAACTGCTGGGAGGACAGGAGAGATGAAAATCTAACAAGCAGATTTGACCTGGTCCTGTTTGTATGCACCAGTCCATCCATTTGACTGGGGAATCTCAATGCCAGTTCTTGGTACAGAAAGTCACTTTCATCCACCATCTACCCACGTCGGCTCCAAAGCTTCATGCCTCTACAGGTGTCAAACCTCCAGATGTTATGGACTACACTCCCCATCATCCCCTGCCAGGCTTCCCCCATTGAAACCCCCAAATATCCAGGAATTTCCCCACCCAGAGTTGGCAACCCGAACTTTTGGGGAGCTGTGACTTCACCGCTCGACTTGCACGAGGTTTACCTGGCGACGAACGCGCTCTGTTAACAACGGATAAAGTTAGACTCAGATATGGCACTTATTCCACTGGGGGCCTCGGTTCTCTCGCAACTCATTTATTAAGCATAATTGCTCAGATAAGAGGCGCTCCTATGTTGCATAAACACATGATTAACAGCCGTGATATTTCACTCCTTGCTTTAATCATGCCGGGTACACTGATATGTCAGCAATACCCTCTCCCTGGGCTGGCCCAGCTCCTGAAGCCAAGCAAAACTTGGGGGTGGGGGGTGGGGGGGGGCGCATCTCCAAAGCCTGCTGGCTCACCTGCTATAGCAGAGACGTATCTACATCTGTGCTCGGGGGCATCTATGAAACTGTCGCACCTTCAACATTCACAACTATCCCATCCAGTTGCCTAGTGACAATATTATTTAAACACCCTTCCTGCAGTCACAATTTATTAAGCTCTCTCTCCCACAATTAATGAACTGTGGCTGCCAGATCTATCATCAAACGTGTCCCAAAGAAATTCCGAGCACGCTCTGTAGAGTCGACCAACTTGGCATGTTTCGGCCAAACTTTTCCTCTGTTGCTCTTTTGAAAAATCTCAGGACACTTCTCCGAATGGTAGCTCAGTGCATTTTCGGAATAAATTGGAGTCTTCTTATTGCTATAGGCTAGATGCATGAGATTTGTTTTTTATTGGATCCCATATATCTATTCCATAGACAGAATGCAAGGAATCACTTGCTTCACTAAGATCCTTTTTACCAGCGAAAGGGGTAGCTGCTGGTGGAATGAATTTGTGAGATCCAGCCTTATGAATAGAAACATAGGCTCATTCCGCACATGCAGAATAATGCACTTTCAAACTGCTTTCAGTGCACTTCAAAGCTGTGCGGAGTGGCAAAATCCACTTGCAAACAGTTGTGAAAGTGGTTTGAAAACGCATTATTTTGCGGTTGCGGAAGGGGCCATAGATTTCCATGAGGCCAGATAGAACTTCCTAATTGCAAGATATATAATAGCATTAATTGTTGTTATTGTAAACATTTCCGACAGATTATTTATCTTTTAAAACAGCCATCGAACCCTGAAACATATCTGAAATCTGTTTGGCGTTTTCAATGAAGTTAAGCCGACTTAGTATGTTGAACGAATTTGGAATTTTCTTCTGGGAGATGCTCTACCATGGACTTGACGCCTGCTGTTGATTATTCCATTGAACGGATTGTGAGTAATGCAAAAGAAGAGTCTCAGACGGAGGTCTTCCACACCACTGGCTTCCTGGGCCTTTTAACGGGAGATGCCGGGGGCTGAACTTACGACCTTCTGCATGCCAAGAAAAACACTCTGATCTGCATCCAGAGGTGGGATCCAGCAGGTTCTCACAGGTTCCCGAGAGTAGGTGACTAATTGTTTGTGTGTGCCGAGAGTAGGTGACTAATTATTGGTGTGTGCCGAGAGGGGGTGACTAATTGGTGATTTTGCCACGTGATTTTTGCCTTAGTTCCGCCCCTCCTCTCAGCAGCAGCGCGCAGAACTTGAAGCGGTCTAGCAGGAGGTGCACCGGCGTGCGTGGCAGCCTGCGCCTGCGTGCATTCGTTTCCTGCCCAAGGACCGGCGCAGCGGCTGTGTCCTTGCCACAGCCCCGCCCAGGAATGCCCCGCCCCCGGAATGCCCGACCACGCCCCCGTCGTGCCCCGCCCAGCCCCATTGGCGCTACGCCACTGTTTGAATCCCACCACCATGGGAACCTGTGACTAAAATTTTGGGATCCCACCACTGGGGCTATCATGTCCCCCTTCAACCTTTGCTTCTCCAGACTAAACATCCCCAGCTCCCTAAGTTTCTCCTCGTAGGGCAGGAATTCTAGACCTTTTATCATTTTGGTTGCCCTCCAAACAAGACTGGCAACACTGACTCTGAGGGACTGAGGGACTGATTCAGTGGAAGGCAAATTCAAGAGTCATGTATCAACGAGAAGGTCCCCTGCACCCTAGGAGACCCACCAGCAGAAGAGGCCCGTGGGATCCATCCTTAAAGTTCATGATCGAATGTTGCCCCTCCTGTTAGGGTCAATAGAACTTCTCCTGGAAACAGATCTCCAAGAGGAGTGTAAACCGGGACCTCCCAAACCAAAATGCCACTCTTCCCAAATTAAAGAGGTACGACGTACACATCTGTAGATAGCATTTTCACCAGATACGTGTGGTTTTTATGTCTTTGTCCACATTACAGCTCTGAGAGCTAGCGTGGTGTAGTGGTTAAGAGCAGGTGGATTCTAATCTGGAGAACTGGGTTTGATTCCCCACTCCTCCACCTGAGTGTCAGAGGCTTATCTGGTGAACCAGATGTGTTTCCGCACTCCTGCATTCCTGCTGGGTGACCTTGGGGTGGTCACAGCTCTCTCAGAACTCTCTCAGCCCCACCTGCCTCACAAGGGGTCTGTTGTGTGGAGAGGAAGGGAAAGCCACCTTGAGTCTCCTTACAGAAGAGAAAGGGGGGATATAAATCCAAACTCTTCTTCTTCTTAATTGTTTTAATGATGTGTGTGTGTGTGTGTGTGTGTGTGTGTTAAGGGGGAAATCTAATGGTTTTTAGGATGTGGTTTTAGTATGCACTGTTTAGTTTGTTAGCTGCCTTGATGGCCCCTGTGTGAGTATAAATGTTGTACAATAAATAAATACAAGAAGACATAAAAATATGGATGTCAGCGGGACTTCCAGAGCAAACAGCCATCAATTGCAATGAAGTCAGCACGCCTCTGCTTCAAGAAGGTTTTTTCCTCCTCATACAAGTCATTCAAATGTCTGCAAAACGTGATGTCTGGATTGGCACAAAGTCGCAACGTCTTATGTTGAGTGAGGTCCTCGGAAAATGAAGAGAAAGTGTGTTTGACATGGGCGGAAGAATGAGACTCGTTCTAATCAGCATGAGAAATGGGGACGATCCAAAGAGGAAAATTGTATTAGTGGATGCCTCAGCAGATCAAAGAAGGCTAAAGTCCTTCCCAAATTATAATCCAAACATCAAGCATAAAAAGTCATAGAATCATATGGAAGAGACCCCCAAGGGCCATCCAGTCCAACCCCCTGCCATGCAGGAACACACAATCAAAGCGCTCCTGACATATGTTCATGCAGCCTCTGTTTAAAAATCTCCAAAGAAGGAGACTCCACCACACTCCGAGGCCCCGTATTCCACTGTCAAACAGCCCTGACGGTCAGGAACTTTTTCCTGATGTTTAGGTGGAATCTCTTTTCCTTCACCTTGATCCCAAGACTCCTGGTCCTAGACTCTGGAGCAGCAGAAAACAAGCTTGCTCCTTCACCAACACGACATCCCATCAAATATCTAGAAAACGCCAATGGGCTACCATGTCACCTCTTAACCTTCTCTTCACCAAACTAAATATCTCCAGCTCCCTAAGTCTCTCCTCGTAGGGCATGGATTCCAGACCTTTGACCATTTTGGTTGCCCTCCTCTGGACCCGTTCCAGCTTGTCAATATCCTTCCTGAATTGCGGTGCCCAGAACTGGACACAATATTCCAGGTGAGATCTAACCAATGCAGAACAGAGAAGTACAATTACATCCCTCGATCTTGTCACTATACTCCTATTGATACAGCCCAGAATCGCAAGTCCAAATAATCCAAGGGTGAACTGCTTGGTTCTGTGCCCACTTCATGAAGCTTATATAATAAATCTGTTTCCTTAGCATTGACATGCCCGCAATCTTAACCACATATTGGGACTTGTGCTGCTAGGAAGAATGGTTTCCTTCTAGAAGAAGAAGAAGAGTTTGGATTTATATCCCCCCTTTCTCTCCTGCAGGAGACTCAAAGGGGCTGACCATCTCCTTGCCCTTCCCCCCTCACAACAAACACCCTGTGAGGTAGGTGGGGCTGAGAGAGCTCCGAGAAGTTGTGACTCGCCCAAGGTCACCCAGCTGGCATGTGTGGGAGTGCGCAGGCTAATCTGAATTCCCCAGATAAGCCTCCACAGCTCAGGCGGCAGAGCTGGGAATCAAACCCAGTTCCTCCAGATTAGATACATGAGCTCCTAACCTCCTATGCCACTGCTGCTCCTACAAACTTATTGAACAAGGTTGTCATCGCAAGAGACTGTGGGCATGTTATAAACATCAGTGCTGTGGAAATGGATTTATTATAACCTCCACGAAATGGGAACAGAACCAGGCGATCGGCCCTTGGATTATTTGGACTTTTAATGCTTATTGTTTGGATTGCAATTTGTGGAGGGTTTTAGCTTTCTTTGAGCTTTTGAGGCACACACTGAGACACTTTACATTTCTATACGTGGTTGCTTGAATCTTACTGATGTGTGTTGGAGCCTGACGTACCCTTAGCTATTGAGATCCCAGAGTGGTACGTATATTTTCTGGGTCAGCATGCAAACCTCAGACTGATAGATTTAAAACATTTCTGTGCCACGTTTCCGCCCTACCAGGATTCCCACGGGGAGGCCCAGAGAAACATGAACACATTTAAATAATTAAAATATGTCTAAGGCTCATTCCGCACATGCAGAATAATGCACTTTCAAACTGCTTTCAATGCTCTTTGAAGCTGTGCGGAATAGCAAAACCCACTAGCAAACATTGTGAAAGTGGTTTGAAAACGCATTATTTTGCGTGTGCGGAAGGGGCCTAACATTTTAAAATAATTCCAAAAAAACACATAAACAATATAAGAACTAGAAATAGGGGCCAGTGACTATTATCAAAGGCACCCCAAAGAAAACAAAAAAAATGTCTACATCCACTGGTGGAAGACGCTGATCGAGGGATGGATCTCTTTGGAGAGGGAGTTCCAAAGTTTTGGTGCCACAAACGACAAGGCCCTTTCTTGGGTCACCACCAGTGTAGCCTTGGATGGTGGAGCAAGCAATGCAGGGCCTCCAAAGAGAGTTTATACGAGAATATCACCTCGCAACAGCTATTCAGAATACTGCTGTGTGCCTGGCAAGCAATACTCCTGGACTCACAGTTATATAGATACCTGTGATACCTTCGGTACACCTTTGCCACAAGAGCTATGTCTGCCTTATCCTCTCTCAGCCCACCCCCAACTCAAGAAGCATTTGTACATCTGACAGGCGGTTCTACACCCCAGTCTTTTGCAGCCTTAGCAACTATTGTCTAGTTGTTAAGAGAGAGTTTGATTAGATTGTTCAGCAACCTGTGGTTTCCAGGATGTTCATGGATTCACAAAGCCTCCATCATCCAATTCGGGCCATGATAGCAGGGGGGCTGGATGGGATTTGTAGTGATCCGTGTGTGAACACCTGGAGAGTTGACAGGTTGCAGACCCTCTGGACTCGGTCTGGAGAGAGCGCTATTGCGTTTGGAACCGCACTGCGGGCGCGGGCGAAAGTGGCTAAGAGCAGGTGCACTCTGGATCTGGAGGAACTGAGGTTTGGGATTCCCAGCTCTGCCGTACTTGAGGCTGTGGGAGGGCTTATCTGGGGAATTCAGATTAGCCTGGGGCACTCCCACACACAGCCAGCTGGGTGACCTTGGGCTAGTTTCTCACAGCTTCTCGAGACTCTCTCAGCCCCAACCTACACTCACAGGGGGGAAGGGCAAGAAGATTGCTAAGCTCCCTTTGAGTCTCCTATAGGAGGAGAGAAAGGGGGGATATAAATCCAAACTCTCCTCCCTCCCTCCCTCCTTCTTCTCCTTCTTCTTCTTGCTTTACTGTGCTTCTTCTTCTTCTTCTTCTAACTATTGCTTCTTCTTCTTACTACGTCAAGCCATGGATAATAAGCCGGGTGAGCTTCCGGGCCAGGTTATTAGCACATACAGTGGTTAAAAGTGGCAGACTGTAATCTGGTGAACTGGGTTTGTTTCCCTACTCCTCCACATGAAGCTGCTGAGTGACTTTTGGCCAGTCGCAGTTCTCTCCAAACTCTCTCAGCCCCACCTGCCGCAAAAGGCACATGTGGAGGGGAAGGGGAGGGGAGGAGTTTGAAAGTTGCTTTGAGACTCTTGATAGTTGAGAAAAGTGGGGTATAAATCCAAACTCTTCTCTCCTTCTTTCCCACTATCAGCCTAACCGACCTCGCAGAGATGTGAGCATAAAATGGAGGAGAGGAGAACAGCATCAGTCACTAGGAAGAAAGGGCAACGAGGATGATTGAGGGACTGGAGCACCTTCCCTATGAGGAGAGGCTGCAGCGTTTGGGACTCTTCTGTTTGGGAGGAGGAGACGGCCTTGAGAGGGGATAGGATTGAAGTCTGTAAAATGATGCATCGGGTTAGAAAACGTGGACAGAGAGAAATTTTTCTCTTTCTCACAATACTAGAACCAGGAGCATCTTACTGAAAAATCGCTGGGGAAGGAATTAGGACTTCAATCAAAGGAAAACACTTCTCCACGCTAACGGGATTGGTGTTTGGAATATGTTGCCACAGGAGGCAGTGATGGCCATTACAATTCACCTGGATAGCCTTTTAAAGGGCTTCGGACAGACGATGGAGGAGATGCCGATTTGGCCGCTCACCAATCTTGACCTGATGCTGCTACATGCCTTAGCAGACCAGGTGCTCGAGCAGCAGCAGCCAAGCAGTAAAGGCCATTGCTTTCACCTCCTGCATGTGTGCTCCCAAAGGCACCTGGTGGGCTACTGCGAGTAGCAGAGAGCTGGACTAGATGGACTCTGGTCTGATCCAGCAGGCTTGTTCTTATGTTCTTATGTTCTAAAGGCAGGATAAAAAATGATGCCAAAGGAAAATAAAAATGTGCTAGGGCAGCCCCCAGTGCATGCAAAGGTCTATTTTTTTTTTGCAAGAGAACTTATTCTCCTGTTTGCCTTAATTTGCAAAAGGCTGGCACTGCAAAGGATCCAAGGGGCAATCGACCCCCAGAACTGGTCAGCCAGAAGCTTTGGAAGACAGGCTCTTCCCCGTACGGGAGCCGCGATGCTTTCATTGTTTTCTTCATCCAGCTTCACCACCAGCAAGCCTGTATCATCAAAGAAAACGAAAGTGCCAATTTGAGCACCGGGAAAGTTCTGATCTTTCCGCCCTATTATCTAAGCACAGATGACGGAAGCCAAGGCAGAGAGGTGGTGCCTTTGCCATCGCTTTTAGGTTCCCATTAATGCCACGCCCTCAGGAGCCTGTAAAGTTTGACACGGTAATGCACCCCTGTCAAGTCACAGTTCTTGCACGCTTGGAAACGGCTAATCACGCTGATGGTGGTGCACTGGTGCTGCCCGGGTTCCCCTGTGCCATTACAAGGCAGAGGTGATCAATGTTTGGAAGGGATGTATTTATTAGTCTGTGTTGCACTAATTGGAATATTTACGGCAACAAAGAAGGCACTTGGAACCGAGCCCGCTTCTCTGCAAAAGCCGTTCAGCCTCTCGCTGAAGTTTTAGCTGTGCAACCAGTTTCGAACGCAAGCTCTGATGGTGCCGTGGAATAGCGAAGTATCGAGCCGGGAGTCTGCGCTCTGTGGGTGTTTCTTTGCTGTCCCTCGCTGTTTTGTGCACATTTTATAATTGCCAGATTTTTAGTAGTGGTCTGAGCCAGACAGATGTAGCAGAACTAATGATTTCGGCTTACTTATGTAAGATACAAACAGAAAAAACTGACCGGCGGTCAGTGAAATTTTGTGGCCCTACCCGATATTCCCTCAAGAGAAAACGCTTTTCTAATTAAAATTTCAACTCTGGCTTTCGCACATAATTAGATCCCTTTGTCATTTTTTTTTCCCAGCACATTCTCGGCGTTTAATATTATTCAGGAGTATTTTACATTGGTGACCCTCAAGCTGTGCTATAATGAAATGGTTCAGAAAGACCCTTTGGTAAAGAGATAGGGCCTGTGGACCATACTACTGTGTCCCTATCTGTTGCTAAAAGTATGCTGCGAACAGGTAATTTCTGCACCGATTAACATGTCATATTGAAATCCTTATGCTTTGTTTCCTAGATCTGTTCATCTCTCGCCTCGGCCCTAGTTTTGTGTGCAATTCTACTGCAGTGATAGCTAACCTATGGCATCGGGTGCTAGGTAACTCAGAGCCCTCTCTGTGGGCACGCGCAAACAGAGTTTATCGTGTGGGGGGGGGAATTGCCCCCCCAACACACATCTAGGCTGGCCTGAGCAGCTGGGCTCGATTATTAGCAGTGTAGGTAACCCTGTTAAGCTTCGTTAAACTCCCACTGATTTTCTTGTGCTGAGTAAGCCCAGTTGCTGGAACCTGGGAGTAAGCTCACTTGCTGACAATGGGGCTTGCTTCTTAGTAAACTGTCATAGGGTCATGATTCACCCATTCAAAGAGTTGCATGGTTGCTTCAAAGCAAAGCCAACGCATCACTACCAAGCTTACTCCCTCAGTAACGTATGCCTCTAGAGCCAACCGCTTTTTTCTAAACTACAACCCTCAGTATTCAGTTGTACCGGTTGCCGTGTTGGTACCTTGCGACAAATGAGTAGGGTTTTGGGTTGCAGCTTGGGCACCTGCCCTCGAAAAGGTTTTGCTTATCATTGCTCTAATGCTTTGCTCTGACAGTCCTGCTTTTGACTGCGTGATCCTTTGGAAACTCAGCTGAGAAAGGTGACTATAAATAACACAGATAAATACATTTATAAAAGAACACAGAGGGGGAATAGTCAGCTCTGCTCTGAGCGGAACACGCCTGACTTCACCGCGCCGAATTCACGCTTCCTGTGCACTTTTCACACCCGGCGTCACTGGGAGAGCGCAGCGTTTTTCTCGCTCCCCTTCACAGCCTCACAATCTCACCAGTCAGTGTGGGAAGCACCAGAACTTCATGCCCCACCCCAGCCTGACATCCTCCGGTCAACCCAAAATCACAATCACATCCACATTATAAATACCAAAGCAGCCAAGGAAGCATTAAGAGACCCTTCCTTGGGAGGGGCTATCCCTCTTAACGGCTGTTAATCTCCCCATGGAGTCGCCCCTGGATGAGGGCTAGTAGTCCTCCTCTCTACCCCTAACCGAAAGCACGCTTGCTCCAGCCTGCGGGCCGGCAGCCGAGGTTTCAGCACCGCGGACAGCGACGGAGCAGCGCAACCTGGGCGGGCCGCCCGCGTGGGATGCTGAGTGGAGGCATCCCTGGTCGCCTTGGCAACGGCTTGGGGACCGGCAGCAGGCCACCTGCTCCTCCTGGGCACGGAAGCCGCTGGAGGCAGGCAGGGCGGCTCAGCCTCGGGAGGGGGAACTTTTTCCTTTCCCCTGCCCCCCCCCCCCCCGCGCCATTCCGTCCTCGTGGCCCTCTGGCACCATCCCGCCCGAGTCTCCCTTCCGAGCGGCACTGCGGCGGCTGCTTTCCTCGCCTTCCCTCCTCCCGGCTCTCCAAACCCTTTCGGTCTTCCTGGCTTCCAACTCCGCTTCATCCCTCCCTCCCCCCCGCCCCGTCACCTCCCCCACCCGCCTCGCCCGGTCCTGCGGGGGGCCCCCCTCCCTCCCCGCCTCCCCTCCCCCCGTCCAAATTCCCCATAAGTCTCATAACTCCTGGCAGCCAGGGACGCCGAGGCGACTCACATGTCAGACGCGGCTGGCTGGTACTGCTGGCTCCGGCAAAGGATGGAGTGGCCGCAGGCTTGGCCCATTTCTCCTCATCCTCTCGCCAGCCCTGCCAGGAAGAGATGGCAGCCGGGCTTGGGGGGCTGCAGCAGGCAGGCGGGCAGGCAGGAGGCGAGGGACGCCGCTCCAGAGCCCGGCTCCGGCAGTCCACTCCCCCTCGCCTGGGAACCGTAATGGAGCTGTTCGGAACTGTCTCTCTCTTTCCTTCTGCTCTGGGAGGGAGTTTGAAGACTGATGTTGTAACAGATCCTAATGCAGGTTGCTGAAGCATGCAGGAGGGAGGGGAGAGTGAGAGCTGGAGAGAGAGAGAGAGAGAGCGAGAGCGAGAGAGAGAGAGAGAGAGAGAGAGAGAGAGAGAGAGAGAGAGAGAGAGAGAGAGAGAGCAGAGGCATGTGTAGTGTATGAACCAGCAAGCCAGAAAGTCAGCGTGGCTAACCTACTGATCGATGCAGGAGCTTCACGAAAGGGGAGAGGGGAGGCCAAGAAGGGCTCCCGGTGCCAAAAAAGGCGAAAGGAAATCCTGACTTCTGTTCATTCCACATTCCGTTTCTTTCACTGAACACACCCTATTTTTCCTCCTTCTTAAAAAAAAGCCAAAACATCATGAAATGTGCTTAACCCCCAGGCCTCTATGGAAATCTAGCTGGGTGTCTGCAGGTGGGAGTGTCTACTCTCAAAAGAAGAAGAAGAAGAGTTTGGATTTATATCCCCCCTTTCTCTCCTGCGGGAGACTCAAAGGGGCTGACAATCTCCTTGCCCTTCCCCCCTCACAACAAACACCCTGTGAGGTGGGTGGGGCTGAGAGAGCTCCGAGAAGCTGTGACTAGCCCAAGGTCACCCAGCTGGCATGTGTGGGAGTGTACAGGCTAATCTGAATTCCCCAGATAAGCCTCCACAGCTCAGGTGGCAGAGCTGGGAATCAAACCCGGTTCCTCCAGATTAGATACACGAGCTCTGAACCTCCTACGCCACTGGTGCTCCCTTAACCCCCCAGGCCTGTGTGGGAATCTAGCTGGGCGTCTGCAGGTGGGAGTGTCTACTCTCAAAAGCGGATATCCTTGAAAATCTTGCTGAGCTGTAAGGCACGATCGGACTCCCGTGGGCCTTTCCTATTGCAGACCAATATGGCTATCCTGTGGAACTAGCCAGGTGTCATGTCATAGGCCATGCTGGCAGGGGCTGATGGGAATTGTAGTCCATAACATCTGGAGTGCCAAAGGTTCGCCACCACGGTCATAGGGGGAAGCCGGCCCGTGGAGAACAGGCGATACTTCCCTTGGGATCGGCCCCAGAAAGAACATGCTGCAAAGGCAAGGACTCAATCAACGGAAAGTATCGAGCAGTCAGATAGGGAAAAGGCTCTCTGAGCATATGCAGAATGCATCTAGGCGCTGCCTTTAATCTAGGATCTGGGTCTCCGAGCAGCAGTGGCGTCGGAGGTTAAGAGCTCGTGTATCTAATCTGGGTTTGATTCCCGGCCTGCTCTTTGGAGCTGTGGGAGGCTGGGATCTGGGGAATTCAGATTAGCTCAGCACTCCCACACACGCCAGCTGGGTGACCTGGGCTAGCTCACAGCTTCTCGGAGCTCTCAGCCTCCCACCTACCTCTGCAGTGTTTGTTGTGAGGGGGGAAGGGTTATGAGATTGTCAGCCCCTTTGAGTCTCCCAGGAGAGGAAGGGATATAACCAAACTCTTCTTTCTTCTTCTCCTCCTTCAATCAACAGAAAGCATCAAGTAGCCAGATAGGGAAAAGGCTCTGGAGTGCAGATGCATCTAGGCCAAGCCTTTAATCTAGGATCTGGGCCCCAGCAGCAGTGGCGTGGGAGGTTAAGAGCTCGGGTATCTACTCTCGAGGAACCGGGTTTGATTCCCCGCTCTGCCGCGTGAGCTGTGGAGGGGTATCTGGGGGATTCAGATTAGCCTGTGCCCTCCCACACACGCCAGCTGGGTGACCTTGGGCTAGTCACAGCTTCTCGGAGCTCTCTCAGCCCCACCTACCTCGCAGGGTGTTTGTTGTGAGGGGGGAAGGGCAAGGAGATTGTCAGCCCCTTTGAGTCTCCTGCAGGAGAGGAAGGGGGGATATAAATCCAAACTCTTCTTCTTCTTCTCCTTCAATCAACAGAAAGTATCGAGCAGTCAGATAGGGAAAAGGCTCTCTGAGCATATGCAGAATGCATCTAGGCGCTGCCTTTAATCTGGGATCTGGGTCTCCGAGCCTCTCTGCCCCCAGAGAAATTGACCCCGGCCTGAGAAGATACCGCAGCCAGACTGTACCAATGGAGCGCACTGGAGCTACACTAGCAATTCTTTTAGAGAGGTGTTTGATCAGAATCGTGTTTGAACCTCCAGAGAACCTCTCTGTGTGCGGAGTATGTTGATACAGGTGCAAGATGGTGAGCGAAAGCCACCTTTTCCTATCCAGCTGAGGCTGTTTAGCACCGTGCTGATTTACAGTAGTGGCAGATCGGAGCCCAGGAACACACAACCACACAAGAGACACGCAGCGCAAGACACAGAGAGTAGTTGAGACAAGCACGTCGCTAATTTCAAATGTAATCTTCTTGCCCTTTAGGCCCCTCTCTTCCCTCTGTAATTTTTCTCTTCTGACACCAGATTTGTCTTTTGTGCCTCCTCAAGCTACTCCCATCGCTCCGGTCCTCTCTTCCCAGTGACTGCAGAGAGACCGTGCAGCCATCCACTCCCACACCTCCGCGCCATACACGTGCCATGCGCTGCCTGGATCCCACAGCTAGGCCCCTGGACGCCTAAACTCCCAACCGCAAGGCTGGCTGACACCCCACTCTTGCTAAGAGCGCCTAATCCCTATAATGAGTGAAGCCGGTTGATCGGGGGGCCGCTCTTTCAGTGCTGAAATTCGGGTTCCAGCCATTATTAGCTACGCATGTTGGTGCACCTAATTCGTGCGGGTTTTCGCATCGTTACAATGGAGGGGGGGAAAGGGAGCCGCTGTATATGCTAATCCTTTCTTCTTTGGGAAAGAAAAAAGCAACGCTGGCAAGCTGCAAGGGAACCGTAGCTTCCAAAAAATCGGGTCAGAGCGATTTCTCGTAGCAAAAGAGATTGCAGAGGGGAGGCTTGGCTTGATGGGGGGGGAGGAGGGGGGCCTTGGGGGAGCAGGAAGGAAACGATCCAGACGGCATTTGACTGGAAAGCAAAACTCACCGTGGCAATACAAGATTAAGGCCCTTGTGTATGGCAGGCAGGCAGGCTTCTACCGCCTCCAGGTCTTGCTTTGAATGGGGGATCCGGATCTCAACATGGTGCCCGTGGGTACTGGGGCATCTGCCAGTACTTCTATTGGTGCCCGCCAAGCTTTTCAGAAAGTGACATGGGTCACAGGAAGGGCGTGTTATTGGCTGCCTTCATTCAAATGAACCAGGGGGCATCCATTGAAAATGCTGGGGGAGAATTAGGACTAATAAAAGGAAACACTTCTTCACACAACGCGTGATTGGTGTTTGGAATATGCTGCCACAGGAGGTGGTGACGGCCACTCACCTGGATAGCTTTCAAAGGGGCTTGGACAGATTTATGGGGGAGAAGTCGATCTGTAGCTACCCATCTTGATCCTCTTTGATCTGAGATTGCAAATGACTTAGCAGACCAGGTGCTCGGGAGCAGCAGTGGCAGAAGGCCCTTGCTTTCACCTCCTGCCTGTGAGCTCCCAAAGGCACCTGGTGGGCCACTGCGAGCAGCAGAGAGCTGGACTAGATGGACTCTGGTCTGATCCAGCTGCCTTGTTCTTATGTTCTTATAGGAGCAGCAGTAGTGTAAGAGGTTAAGAGCTCGTGTATCTAATCTGGAGGAACCGGGTTTGATTCCCAGCTCTGCCACCTGAGCTGTGGAGGCTTATCTGGGGAATTCAGATTAGCCTGTACACTCCCACACAAGCCAGCTGGGTGACCTTGGGCTAGTCACAGCTTCTCGGAGCTCTCTCAGCCCCACCCACCTCACAGGGTGTTTGTTGTGAGGGGGGAAGGGCAAGGAGATTGTCAGCCCCTTTGAGTCTCCTGCAGGAGAGAAAGGGGGGATATAAATCCAAACTCTTCTTCTTCTTCTTCTTCTTCTTCTTCTTCTTCTTCTTCTTCTTCTTCTATGTCTACTCGTACCAGGGTTACTTCACTGGAGAGCTTCCGCCAGGAAGACCGGTAAGTCACTCAGCTTTCCTTCATCAGTGCTTGATTCCCTTCTAGGATTTACTCCTCTTCCCAGGAGTTGGGAGGAGGGAGGTATTGGGGTTGTGAGGCAATTTTCCTCCAGGCTAGATTAGCTGCGGGTATCAAAACCACAAACCATTTTGGTTTTGGCTCAACCTCCTCTAAGTGGTGCCATTTTCGGGTGGTGGTCACCTCCAAAAATCCCCAAAGGTATCCACTACCTTGGAAAGTGCTAAGAACCCCGGTTGTCGCAGAGGCCCGGTGTTTCTGGGGGGAGGACAGAAGCTTCTTTTTGGCCTACTGCTAGGTCTCGATCCTTGAATCGTAATCAACAGACTCTGGACTTGCCCCGCGTGGGTTTTCCGGACTGTGGCTACTGTTGATCAGTAGCAGTGAATATTGGACGGTAATTTTAAGCACCCAGTTCTGGCAAAACCCGGCTTTTGCTATCCCCTTAATTAAAAAAAAAAAAATAACTTCGGCCCTGTTTTCTCCCAAAGAATGTGAGAAAGAGTTACTCCTCGAGCCTTGAGTGCCCTGTCAGTGCAACAGATAAAGCCACCTGACCCTACAGAACAATGAAAAAACATCCCCATTTCCCCTGGGAGTAGAAAGTGTCAGGGGTAAGCCCAGTTATCTATGAAGCATGTGAAGCTTTACAAAGCCGAAGATCGTAGGGGAAAGAATGCCCCATTACAGTAATGGAAATATGTAGCTGGCTAAGTACATATATCTAGAAGCAGTTACATCGACAGGAATACATCTCACCACTCCAGACACAATCGCCGCCCATATATTATGCGTAGCAACCATATTGAGTCAGGGAAAGCATGGCAGTCAATGAGGTGCCATCATTCCTGGACTTCTGCCCCTTAGAAAGGTTTTTGGACGAGGTTGAAGTCTGCAATTGCGGCTCTCCAGATGTTCATGAACTACGCCCATCAGCCCCTGCTGTAGCCAACAATTGGGACTGATGGGAATTGTAGCTGATGAACACTTGGCCGCGCCGGCAGGGGCTGATGGGAATTGGCCATGCTGGCAGGGGCTGATGGGAACGTAGTTCATGAACATCTGGGAGAGCCGCGAGGTCGCAGACACCTCGACCTCTATGTCTTCAGGCCCGCTGGAGCACCACCCGGTGCTGACCAATGGTTCTCTACAATCTGCAGGA
Source organism: Sphaerodactylus townsendi (assembly GCF_021028975.2). Classification (NCBI taxonomy): domain Eukaryota; kingdom Metazoa; phylum Chordata; class Lepidosauria; order Squamata; family Sphaerodactylidae; genus Sphaerodactylus; species Sphaerodactylus townsendi. Next base: position 6,465,656 of record NC_059428.1, on the reverse strand, counting down.
TGTTTTCAGCCCCTTTCAAAAGGACTGGTGACCTCCAGAACTCACAGCACTCTTCTCCCTGACATGAGTCACTTTTCCCAGCAGCATTCATTCACCCCCAGTCACAGGTGCTGATGCAGCGGCGTGGCCCAGTGTGTGCACAGTGATTGCTGCACAAAAGACTTTTGTTGCAACACAAGCAAGGCAAATGGCTCCCTCCCCCCCACCCCCATTCTATTCCTGCACACACCACCAACAACACGTGTGGGGGGGAAAGACGCAGCAACCGAAAGATCTTACTATTGTGTTAAACTTCAGGTGCACAACCCAACATTCAGAGTTTTTTTTTAGAAGAGGAGGAGGAGGAGGTGGAGGAGGAGGAGGAGGAGGAGGAGGAGGAGGAGGAGGAGGAGGAGGAGGAGGAGGAGGAGGAGGAGGAGGAGGAGGAGGAGGAGGAGGAGGAGGAGAAGAAGAAGAAGAAGAAGAAGAAGAAGAAGAAGAAGAAGAAGAAGAAGAAGAAGAAGAAGAAGAAGAAGAAGAAGAAGAAGAAGAAGAAGAAGAAGAAGAAGAAGAAGAAGAAGAAGAAGAAGAAGAAGAAGAAGAAGAAGAAGAAGAAGAGGACGAGGACGAGGACGAGGACGACGGCGACGACTTTGGATTTATACCCCACCTTCCTCTCCTGTAAGGAGACTCAAGGTGACTTCAAAGCTCCTTTCCTCCCCCCACAACAGACGCCTTTTGAGGCAGGTAGGGCTGAGAGAGTTCTGATAGAACTGTGACTAACCCAAGGAAGGAGTGTAGAAACACATCTGGTTCACCGGATAAGCCTCTGCCACTCCGGAGGGGTGGGGAATCAAACCCGGTTCTCCAGATTAGAATCCATCTGCTCTTAACCACAACGCCACGCTGGCTCCTGGCACCACGACAACAATGCCGGCAGAGTCAAGTTAGGCATTTTCCAAATTTTTGATACGCTGAGCCCAAAAGGTTCGCTGACACTGAGTTCGGCCTCCCTCCACCGATTAAATTGTCATCTTTCTGCACTGGGCATCAGCAGGTAATATTTGCTGTGGTTCCTAAATAAGACCTCCCGGGGGGGGTTGTTGTCTCCTGTTGAACTCTACTAGAGAGCCCCGCCCAGGGACTGTGGATGAATTCCCCTTTCCTTTTTATGCAGGCAAGGATGAGCAGATGTTCTATTTCTGCCTACAAGGTTCAGATAGGCGAGAACATCTGTTTCGGTGCCAAACGACCCGGGTTTGGCAACCGACCCGGACTATATTCTTTGCTTTCAGCAGAGACGGGAGACTCTGAAAGAGATTGATTCGAGCCTGACTCTGAATCCAGAATCAATGCATCGCCTGCACAGGTCTTAGAACAGACTGCCGGAGAGGTGTATCTAAGGAAAATGGAGCCCGGGGCAAAATCTGAGTGTTCTGCCCCCTCCTCCGGGCTCCGTTTTCCCTAGATACAGTGGAAGGAGATTGAGCCATCTGCCAAACTCAGTGCCAGGTTGGCGATGACGCACTGGTCTACCACCCGGAGCTGGCGAGCTGGCCAGGTCTACCCACCCCTGAAGCTGGTGAGGTGCCCAGGTCTACCCCCCCCCAATGCTGGTGAGGCGCCCAGGTCTACCACCCGGCGCCGGTGAGCTGGCCAGGTCTACCACCTTTGGCACCGTGAGCTGGCCAGGTCTACCACCCCATGCTGGCGAGGCGCCCAGGTCTACCACCCAGACCCAGCGAGCTGGCCAGGTCTACCACACCCCCCCCCGGGAGCTGGTGAGCTGGCCAGGTCTACCACCACCCCCCCCCCCACACACACACACACACACACACACCCTGAGCCGGCGAGCTGGCCAGGTCTACCGCCTGAAGCTGGTGAGGTGCCCAGGTCTACCACCCGGCACCGGTGGGCTGGCCAGGTCTACCAAGCGGCGCTGGTGAGGTGGCCAGGTCTACCACCCAGAGCTGGTGAGGTGGCCAGGTCTACCACCCAAAACTAGTGAGCTGGCCAGGTCTACCACCCGGAGCTGGTGAGCTGGCCAGGTCTACCACCCGGAGGGGTGAGGCGCCCAGGTCTACAAGTGTGGCCTGGGCCTGATGCCCCCCCCATGATTATATGGCGTGCAACTGGGGGGCATGTGACTCCCCATGTCCCTCTGGCAGACCCACCCATGCCTGGAGAGCAAGCAGGAAGGAACCATCTGGCATTCACCCCTATTTTAAAAACCCAAATGGTCACTTTCATTCAGCTAGCCTAACACGAGTTTGGGGTCAGGCAGATTCACGGAGGAGAGGTCAGTCTGAGGCTACTGCCCACGGTGATTGAAGGGAACCTCCACGTGCAGGGGCAGTCAACCTCTGAATCCCAATACCAGGTGGCAGCGTCAGGGGAAGGCCTTGGGTCCTACTCCCTGTCGCTGGCCCTCCTGAGGAACTGGTTAGCCAATATGTGGGGCAGGGTGCTGGGCTAGGTGGAATTTTAATGGTCTGATCCAGCAGGATTCTTCTTGGGTTCTCATGAAGGCCTTGTCCTCTATGCCCTCTTGTTGGATTTCCAGAGGAAATGGTTGGCCACTATGTGAAAAAGAAGAAGAGTTTGGATTTATACATCACCTTTGTAGGGAGTCTCAAAGCCACTTACAAACTCCAATGTGGTGTAGTGGTTAAGAGCAGGTGGATTCTAGTCTGGAGAACCAGGTTTGATTCCCCACTCCTCCACCTGAGGGGCAGAGGCTTCCCCGATGAACCAGATATGTTTCCGCACTCCTACATTCCTGCTGGGCGACCTTGGGCTAGTCACAGTTCTTCGGTACTCTCTCGGCTCCACCTGCTTCACAAGGTGTCTGGTGTGGGGAGAGAAAGGGAAAGGAGTCTCAAAGGGGCTTACAAACTCCTTTCCTCTTCCCACCGTAGATACATTGTGAGGCAGGTGGGGCTGAGACTGTTCATTTGTAAGCCACCTTGAGTCTCCTTACAGGAGAGAGAGGTGGGGCATAAATACAAACTCTTCTCCTTCTGTATTGTCGAAGGCTTTCACAGCCAGAATCACTGGGGTGCTGTGTGGTTTCCGGGCTGTATGGCCGTGTTCTAGCAGCATTCTCTCCTGACGTTTTACCTCCATCTGTGGCTGGCATCTTCAGAGGATCTGATGTTGGGAAAGCAAGTGGAGTATATATACCTGTTGGAGTGTCCAGGGTGGGTGAAGAAACATTGTCTGTGAGTAACAAAGAAGACAACCAGGTCAATAGTTGAGGGCATCTGAATAGAAGTATGAGTAACAATGAAGTCTATAGCATGGGAGTAACAGTGGAGATAGCAAGGTCATTGGTGGGAGCATCTGAATAGAAGTATCCTGGCCTTTGGTTTCCCTTTGGTTCTATGGCTTTCATCCCGTGTTTGTGTGGAGCTGGTTAGACACTGTTCTTGACTCTAGTATTTTTCAACACTGGCAGCCAAGTTCTGTTCATTTTCATAGTTTCTTCCTTCCTGTTAAAATTGTCCATGTGCTTATGAATTTCAATGGCTTCTCTGTGTAGTCTGACGTAGTGGCTTTCAGAGTGGTCCAGAATTTCTGTTTTTTTCAAATAATATTCTACCGGCCCAGGTTGGCTTTACTCAAGTGTGTTCTGGCTATTGCTGATCTTTTCTGGCTGAAATAGTCTTCGCAGTGCCTTTCGTGGTTCTTTTGATTCGCGGTGGTCCCAGCGTTTCAGCGTTTGGTGGTTCCTATGTAGACTTGTCCACAGCTGCATGGTATGCGGTAGACTCCTGCAGTCGCTAGAGGATCCCTCTTATCCTTTGCTGAACGTAGCATCTTCTCCTTCTCTCCCCACAGCAGACACCTTGGGAGGTCGGTGGGGCTAAGAGCTAAAGACAGAAGTGAATTTGCTATGGCCAACGACCCCGCTGATCAGTTTCCCTCGTCTCTGGCACGTTAGCTGATTCCCTTGTTCTGCAGGGAAGCAAACGAAATTCCCTCTCTGCATAAGCGATCCGTTGTCACGAATGCTTCTGTGCTCATTTCCCCATGGCTGAGCAATGTTGATTTTTTTTCAGTGAATGGCCGTGCATAGATTTGCTGCGTGTGTATTTCCCATCCACTTTGCTCTGAAGGCAAGTAATTTGCAGCAAGCCTTTTCATTCCCTTTGGGCTGTCGGCGGCAACTCCGGTTCGCACCCAGTGGAAGAAGGTTCCATTTCAGCAGAAGTGCAGATATTATATCAGAAACTCAGTCGGAAAAAGCCAGAGCTGAATAGAAACCAATTTGGGACTTTTGTGCCGGGGTTTTTGGCTTCCTTCCCCTCTTTCTCTCCCTCCGGAGACTTTTTGCTCTGTTTTGGTAGATCCCGACCAAGAATAAAACCCCGAGGATTATCAATTCAGTACCTTGTAATGCCACAAAACTGAGAGCAATTATCCTTTGATATGCCTTGGGAGCTGAGCTAATACCAAAGTGCTCGCATTCAAACGTACGGCACCCCCAAAAAAGGGTACAATATGTCATTAACTAGCGCTTTAACTCATCAAAATGTGATTAACTACACATCTTGAATTGCTCAGGGAGAGACTCCACGGATTTCCAAGGCCGGAGATTATGTTTCTGCCGTCCTTCCAATATTTTGCAGCATTCTGCTTGAAATAGCTGTATTTAAATTACCTGCATTGATTTATCTATGGGGCTGTTTTCGGGTCTTTCGGTTACAAACCCCAGAGATAAATGTGGTTAGATGCTCACGCGATATCTGCGCTTGTAAAGTTTTCAGATTGACTGTATACCCTGGCCAAAGAAAATAAGGATGTCCTTGGAGGGGCCCCCTACGTGGATGGAAAGGTGGTATAAGAATATATATATCTATCTATATATGTAAAAATCTAACAGTGTGTTTGTCTCTGATGGGCTCCCTCAGAAGCTGCTGGATGGATCGCCCCCAAATTTTCACAGGACGCCCCTCCCTGTTGCGGGCAGGTACTCGGACCTTCAAATCACCGAAAGTCCATACCTGAGCCAGGTAAAATGTCTTTTTCCTGGCACACCAGGCCACGAAGCTGGCTGTGTTTAACTGTCACCCTTAGAACGTTCACGCAGCCTCTCTGTCTGTGGCCTGAGGGCTTGGGATGAGGGCTTAGGATGTTCCCTTAGGTGGGCAGAGATGAGCAGTGAAAACAGTAAATAGGTAATACTGTTCGGTAATACGGGTGGAAGTGAAACACAGACACACTTTGCCATGTGAGACGTCAGGTGGGGTCCCCCCCCCTCACACGCAGGTAACTTTCACTCCCTGTGCCTCACCCACTGTTACCACACAACACACATCCAGCTCATCCTCACACACCTCACTCTGCCCTCCCTCACATCCAACCACCACTTACCCACTTCCTCACCCATATTCGCCACAGCTCTCTTTTACTAAAAGCGAGCTGGAGTTTGCCTTTTTCTTCTGGGGGGCGAACCAACACTACTGGCTCCGCTTCTTTTGCACGTGGCCCTTTAAGAACCCAGGGAGCTGGCCTCGATCTGAGCGCCTCACCCCCCCTGCCTCTGCTGCCTGACTGGGATAGCCTCCTTGCCCCAGTTCTGCCTTATCCAAGCCAGGACTGTGCGTGTCAACCAGTCCCATGGACAGCGGGATTCGCACTCTGGACAGTTCCGTTGTGGAATGGGAAGGGTTACCTTATACTAAAAAAAAAAAAAAGACACCACCATGTAACAGTGTGAACTGAAAAGGGAAAGAGGGATTCCATTTGACCACCCCAAAAGGCTATGCTGCGGATCATTGGACCTGCATGGACATCTGTGTGGGTTGCAGACTGTGATGAGAAGGACAATTGCCACAGCAATGCGTGGCTGGGCCCCGCTAGTTTGAAATAAAAATATATGTCAGGAGAGACATCTCATGTCTTCTGCAAAGTAATGACTAAGAAGACTAGCTCCTGTGCACATGCAGAGTGCCTCTCTGCCAGCACTAAAGTAATAGCAACCGGTACGTGAGAATAAGATCGCTAGGCTGATTAATGGTATTGCATTTGTGTGCCATCTTTATTCTTTTTAAGGCAGAGTTGCACCTCTGGATGTACACTGGACTAAATAGATAACTGATTGCATCCAGCAGTCTTATTCTCAGCCTATGTACTAATGGCAGATGTGTCTGAAATATATAAATTATCTACACACACACGCGCACGCACGCGCGCGCACGCATGCACGCACGCACACAAGCACATACACACAAATTCTGGCAAGCTTGTGACTCATGAGAGCCCCCTTTATAAGAAATGTTAACTGCTGCATACATTTTTGAAGACCATCGTACCAGTGGAATCAGTGGTGGAATCCAAAAATTTTAGTGACAGGTTCCCATGGTGGTGGGATTCAAACTGTGGCGTAGCGCCAATGGGGCTGGGTGGGGCACGACGGGGGCGTGGCCGTGCATTCCGGGGGCGGGGCATTCCTGGGCGGGGCTGTGGCAAGGACGCAGCCGCTGCGCCGGTCCTTGGGCGGGAAACGAATGCACGCAGGCGCAGGCTGCCATACACGCTGGTGCACCTCCTGCTGGACTGCTTCAAGTTCTGCGCACTACTGCTAAGAGGAGGGGCGTAACTAAGGCAAAAATCACGTGGCAAAATCACCCATTAGTCACCCCCTCTCGGCACACACCAATAATTAGTCACCTACTCTCGGGAACCTGTGAGAACCTGCTGGATCCCACCTCTGAGTGGAATGCAGAGAGAGGCATTGACCAGTGTTAGGTCTCGGACCTTGAATCAATAAACGAACTCTGTATTGCTGATCAGCAGCGTTTATTGGAAGGCAACGAAGCACCCGGCTTGGTAAAGCCCGTTCTGGAGAACCTGGCTTTTGCTATCCCGTTTATTCAGAAGTTGACACCCCCCCTCCCATTTTCCCAAAGAATGTGAGAAAGAGTTACTGCGGAGCCGAGACACCCCAACAGCTAGAGATAAAGCCACCTGGCCTCCTGCCCCAACAGGACAATGGAAACATCCTGTTTCTCATGAGGCCAGAAATGTCAGGGGTGAAGCCATAAAGAAGAGATCAAGAAAAGAACATCCCATAACAGCAGTGGTCACATACAGCGGGCTGGTTACATATATCTCGTAGCGATTACATTGTGCTAGGAATGCACCTCAATCAACTAGACACAATCACCAGCAATATATTTTGTCACAACTACATTGAGGTAGGAACGCACCTCAGTCAACTAGACGCAATCCCTGAAATCCGGCTTCCTTCCACCTGCAGCTGCCTCCAACCTAGACCGTCTGCTCAAGGTGCTCCAAGATAGCAGCATGTCATAGTGGCTAGAGCAGCAGACTAGAATCTGGGAGACTCAAGCTAACATTCCCAACTCTGCTGTGAAACCTTGTTGCGTGATGTGACCTTGGTCCGTCTCTCTTTCTCTTTCCGCCTAACTGACCTCACGGTTGTGACCATAAAATGGAGGAGCAGAGCATTGTCTAAGCCACAGGTGTCAAACTCGCGGCACTCCAGATGTTATGGACTACAGTTCCCATCATCATGATGGGAACTGTAGTCCATAACATCTGGAGGGCCGCGAGTGACACCTGTGGTTCTAAGCTGTCTTGGTTATCCATTGGGCAAGATGGGGTATAAATGGAGTCAATTGATTAATTAATTTCTTGCTTGGCCTGATAACTGAAGCCTGTGGCTCAGAATAGAAAGCCAATGTGGTATAGTGGTTGAGAATAGCGGATTCTAATCTGGAGAGTTTGATTCCCCACTCCTCCACATGAACAGCAGACAGTTCTCTCGGAACTCTCTCAGCCCCACCTACCCCACAGGGTGTTTGTTGTGAGGGGGGAAGGGCAAGGAGATTGTCAGCCCCTTTGAGTCTCCTTACAGGAGAGAAAGGGGGGATATAAATCCAAACTCTTCTTCTTCTTCTTCTTCTTCTTCTTCTTCTTCTTCTTCTTCTTCTTCTTCTTCTTCTTCTTCTTCTTCTTCTTCTTCTTCTTCTCCTTCTCCTTCTCCTCCTCCTCCTCCTCCTCCTCCTCTTCTTTAATGATATGGAGGGGGCTGGTGGGGGAGGGGGTCTGATCTTATCGATCCTTCTAGCTTCACTGCCTCCCCCCACATTTTGTTCAGTGGCACCCCCCCACACACACACACAAATACATATACACAATAGGATCATCTTTGTTCTTTCAAATCCTTTCATTTCCCTGTGCTTGGGTTGTGCGACAAAAGGGGGTACTCTGTTAATCAGATCAAAGCCTGCGTGGATGTTCCTAATCCAAGAAGCAAAACAGCTCCCTGCTATATAAATGCCACACACACGCGCCCCACCCCTCCCCTTCGCAATTATTGTGTATCTGTCAGTGTTAGGGGAGGGGATGTGTTGTTGAGGAGGCTGAGAGTCATAAGCTGAGGCTCTTACATCGCCTGTTGAATGTCCCATTGTCTCCCTAATGGCTCTGCCACAACCGTCATTATTCGTGCCTGGCACTCCGACTCCCTTAAAAATGTGGCATGCAGAGAGGGCAGGGAAAGGGCTAGGCACCCGCCTAGTGGGCGCAGCAGACCACAAGAGCTCCAGCGGGACGGCTCTTGCTTTAGGAGCAGCAGCGGCGTAGGAGGTTAAGAGCACGTGTATCTAATCTGGAGGAACCGGGTTTGATTCCCTGCTCTGCCGCCTGAGCTGTGGAGGCTTCTCTGGGGAATTCAGATTAGCCTGTGCACTCCCACACACGCCAGCTGGGTGACCTTGGGCTAGTCCCAGTTCTTCGGAGCTCTCTCAGCCTCACCCACCTCACAGGGTGTTTGTTGTTAGTGGGGGAAGGGAGTTTTTAAGCCCCTTTGAGTCTCCTGCAGGAGAGAAAGGCGGGATATAGATCCAACTCTTCTTGAGAATTACTCAATGAAATCTTATTGAGGCTGACAGCATCCACTTGAGTGGTAGAGGCTTATCTGGTGAACCAGATGTGTTTCCACACTCGTAGATTCCTGCTGGGTGACCTTGGTCCAGTCACGGCTCTCTCCGAACTCTCTCAGCCCCACCTGCCTCACAAGGTGTCTGTTATGGGGAGAGGAAGGGAGGGAGTTTGGGACTCTTTATGAGAAAAACGGGGTATAAAAACATCTCTTCTTTTCTCAACCAACTGCAGACTGAGTGACCTGCTTAAAGTGCTAAGCCCCCTCCAAACGGAGGCTCTGGCATTTTCCACAATGGCACAATTTGCCTCTTATTCCTGTCTTTTTCTCTCTGAGAGGCTGAGATTATTCTGTTTGACTTGGTGATAATATACCTCCGTGTCGAGGTCGAGGTCTTCCTGACGGATTAAGGCCCTTTTGCAAAAAGCTACATTCTTAGTCTAAAAAAAAAAACACCCCACGTCGTGACTTTGCCACGGTGGCTTTTGTGCTTGAGGGTGGCCAAAGACCCTGAGCATCCTTGGGCTCGATCAAACCATCCAGTCAAGTCTTCTATGTGGAGCGAGAATCACACAAGGGCTGACGGTGTGGCCTGTACCCTTCACAAACTTGGCATGGAAAGCCGGAAGGAACATTTACCTGAATTTGAAATTCCTCCCATTTTGACGACGACGACAACGACGACGTCGAAGAAGAAGAAGAAGAAGAAGAAGAAGAAGAAGAAGAAGAAGAAGAAGAAGAAGAAGAAGAAGAAGAAGAAGAAGAAGAAGAGGAAGAGGAAGAGGAAGAGGAAGAGGAAGAGGAAGAGGAAGAGGAAGAGGAAGAGGAAACGGAAGAAGGAGGAGGAGGAGGAGGAGGAGGAGGAGGAGGAGGAAGAGGAGTTCGGATTCATATCCCCCTTTCTCTCCTGTAAGGAGTCTCAAAGGGGCTTTCAAACTCCTTTCCCTTCCTCTCCCCTCCACAGACACCTTGTGAGGCAGGTGGGGCTGAGAGAGTTCTGAGAGAACTGTCTGCTGTTCATGTGGAGGAGTGGGGAATCAAACTCTCCAGATTAGAATCCACTGAGTAGATAACTAGGCTTACCCCTGACACTTACAAGCTCCTTTCCCTCCCCCACCCACCCAACAAACACCCTGTGGGGTGGGTGGGGCTGAGGGAGCTCCGAAGAACTGTGACTGGCCCGAGGTCACCCAGCTAGTGTGTGTTGGGGTGCACAAGCTAATCTGGTTCCTCAGATAAGCCTCTACACCTCAAGTGGCAGAACAGGGAATCAAACCCAGTTCTCCAGATTAGAGTGCACCTGCTCTTAATCACTACAGATGTTACCCACAAGCTTTGATACTTCCCTGTTCCCCCTCAACCCTATGTCATTTCGCCATAACAGCATTACTGTGATGGATGAGGCCATTAAGAAAAGGCTGAGTCCAGGTTAAAGTCTTTTTCTCAAGAACTGAAAACCTTCGCTTAGTTTTTCAGCACACAGAACAGACAACGGCCCACCCCCGTGTCTCGAGAAGAAAAAGTACTGGGCTCTGCCTGGCGCGCAACACGTACAGCGAGAGAAGTATGCAAACCAGAAAACTAGGAGAGAAACTTCCAGGGCCGGTTAGTTGCTAGGTAACATTCGGCAGACTAAATGCAGAGGGTGATCGAACAGCTAGACCTTTGTATTGTCGAAGGCTTTCACGGCCGGAATCGCTGGGGTGCTGTGTGGTTTCTGGGCTGTCTGACCGTGTTCTGGCAGCATTCTCTCCTGACGTTTCGCCTGCATCTGTGGCTGGCATCTACGGAGGATCTGATAGTAGGAATGGAAAGCAAGTGGAGTATATATACTGTGAGGTCAAAAGGTGAGGCTCTCTGAATAGAGTAGCCTGGCATGTGAGTCACAAAGAAGTCGGTAGCCTGGGTGTAACAATGAAGATAGCAAGGTCAATAGGTGAATGCATCTGAATAGAAGTATCCTGGCCTTTCTTCCCTTTGAGTGCTATAGTCTATCGTTGTCCTGTCTTTGTGTGGAGCTGATTAGTCACTGTCTTGATTCTAGAGTTTTTCAACACTGGCAGCCAAATTCTGTTCATTTTCATGGTTTCTTCCTTCCTGTTGAAGTTGTCCATGTGCTTGTGAAAGCTAGACCTTTTCTCAATGAACCGGAGGGCAGTTGAAGCACCCCGGCCTTCAAATGGGCACCCTCGATCAAGAGGGACCCGGGAACAAGTCAGGAACCTGCTACAAACCACATGCTCTACCTGTGAGCCACAAACCCTCTTGCAGAAAAGGACAGGCCATTCATTCCGACACACAGGAATACAAGGGACATGGGCTAGTTACCACACGAGCACGGAGGGAAGACTCGCTGTGAAACATGGGAACATCGTGTGCAGTGTTTGTTACATGGGTAGGAGCAGGGTCAACTTCCAGCATGATGATGATGATGATGATGATGATGATGATGAAGAAGAAGAAGAAGAAGAAGAAGAAGAAGAAGAAGAGGAGGAGGAGGAGGAGGAGGAGGAGGAGGAGGAGGAGGAGTTTGGATGAGATCCCCCGACATTCTCTGTAAGGCAGATTCAACGGGTTGACAATCTCCTGTCCTCACAACAAACACCCTGTGAGGTGGGTGGGGCTGAGAGAGCTCCGAGAAGCTGTGACTAGCCCAAGGTCACCCAGCTGGCGTGTGTGGGAGTGTACGGGCTAATATGAATTCCCCAGATAAGCCTCCACAGTTCAAGTGGCAGAGCGGGGAATCAAACCTGGTTCCTCCAGGTTAGAATGCACCTGCTCTTAACCACTATGCCACTGCTGCTCAAGAAGGAGGAGGAGGAGGAGGAGTTTGGATTTATACCCCACCTTTATCTCCTGCAAGGAGTCTGAAGGTGGCTTACTACCTCCTTTTCCCTTCCTCTCCCCACAACAAACATCTTGTGAGATAGATATGGCTGAGTGAGATCACAGAGAACTGTGACTGGCCCAAGGTCACTCAGCAGTGGGAGCAGCAGTGTGGGAGCAGCAGTGGCGTAGTGGTTAAGAGCAGGTGCACTCTGATCTAGAGGAACCGGGTTTGATTCCCAGCTCTGCCGCCTGAGCTGTGGAGGCTTATCTGGGGAATTCAGATTAGCCTGCGCACTCCCACACACGCCAGCTGGGTGACCTTGGGCTAGTCACAGCTCTTCGGAGCTATCTCAGCCTCACCCACCTCACAGGGTGTCTGTTGTGAGGAGGGAAGGGCAAGGAGATTGCCAGCCCCTTTGAGTCTCCTATAGGAGAGAAAGGGGGGATATTAATCCAAAACTCTCCTTCTTCTTCTTCATGTAGAGGAGTGGGGAAACAAACCCAGTGCACCAGATAAGAGTCCGCCACTCATGTGGAAGAATGGGGCATCAAACCCAGTTCTCCAGACTAGAGTCCACCTGCTCTTAAGCAATATGCCATGCTAGCTCTCAATGGTAGAGAAAATGGCTGAGTCGGAGGATGAATTCTGTCCCCTCCCCCAATCCCTCCTCCTCCGGGGTCCACCACAAAAGAACGTGGAATTTCTGAAGCAGAAGTCGGCACCCTACACCTTGCTGTGATATAGTCAGCAAGGCCATGGATCAAAGACAAGTGGTTGGATCGGCACCTTATGTCTCGCAGTGATCCGGCAAGGACGTACATTTGGATGAAGGATGTGCGATTGAGTACGTAATTAATTATGTTTTCTATGAGTTTATGTATTGTATTCCAGAATTTCTTCATTTGTTTTTGCAGGTCCACCAGCAGTGAAAGAACATAAGAACATATGAACATAAGAACGAGCCAGCTGGATCAGACTATCTAGTCCAGCTCTCTGCTACTCGCAGTGGCCCACCAGGTGCCTTTGGGAGCTCACAGGCAGGATGTGAAAGCAATGGCCTTCTGCTGCTGCTGCTGCTCCAGAGCACCTGGTCTGCTAAGGCATTTGCAATCTCAGATCAAGGAGGATCAAGATTGGTAGCCAGAGATCGACTTCTCCTCCATCAATCTGTCCAAGCCCCTTTTAAAGCTATCCAGGTGAGTGGCCATCACCACCTCCTGTGGCAGCATCTTCCAAACACCAATCACACGTTGCATGAAGAAGTGTTTCCTTTGATTAGTCCTAATTCTTCCTCCCAGCACTTTCAATGAATGCCCCCTGGTTCTAGTATTGTGAGAAAGAGAAAGAGAAAAAAAAGAACCGTTGTCTGTTTTCCCATTTCCAGCAAAGGGGTGAGCAAGTTTTGTACATTTTGGACAGTTTTAGCGGTGTTAAGTACCACCCGTAAAACATTTTTATGTTGTTTTCTTTGATTTCAGCAGAGAGTGTTCGTTTTATATCGTTCTTCCAGAGATGTTCCCAAGTCTCCAATTGCATCTTCTTGTTCAGCTCCTTTGCCCAGAGTACCATATTTTCTCTAACTAGTTGTTTCTGTTTTATATTCTATGGCAGTGGTGGCGAACCAATGGCATTCCAGATGTTCATGGACTACAATTCCCATCAGCCCCTGCCAGCGTGGCCAATTGCTGATGGGAATTGCAGTCCATGAACATCTGGAGAGCCATAGGTTTGCCGCCACTGTTCTAGGGAGTAGTTTGTATATTTTCCTAATGGTTATTTTGTTAGGTGAATTTTAGATATGACCTAAAGTCATAATTAATTACAAATTCAAGTATCTTCCATAAATTTACCTTCGAAGCATATGGGACTAAGGAGATGTCAATGTACAAAAACACAAAAAATTACATTATTACTTGACAACAACAGCGAAAACTGTCGTTGGTAGACTTTGGAAAAGCCATGACAGACCAACTGTTCAGGAATGGTTACAGAAAATTCAAGACTACAGAACAGCGGATAGACTGACGACTCTCATCAACAAGAAATGCCTTGACGCCTATTTCAAAGTATGGGACCCCATGCTGAGATTCCTATATAGTAATGACCCTAAAAACAGAACAATAATAATAGAAATGTTGAATTTACTTAACAGTATATAGATATATTTGGGTCTCGTGTTTTTTTGTTTCTCTTTTCTCTTTAATTTTGTTTCTATCGCATATCAGGTGATATTAATGTTATCTCACATGTGTAAAACTATCAACACTGTAAAACCTGAAAAGCACCTTGTCAGACATATAGTATATATATCATATCTATTATATATCTTCTTCATTCTACTCAATTATTATATTGAAATATGTCTAGGAGCAGCAGTGGCATAGTGGTTAAGAGCAGGTGCACTCTAATCTGGAGGAACCGGGTTCGATTCCCCGCTCTGCCACTTGAGCTGTTGAGGCTTATCTGGTGAACCAGATTAGCTTATGCACTCCAACACATGCCAGCTGGGTGACCTTGGGTAGTCACAGCTTCTCGGAGCTCTCTCAGCCCCGCCCACCTCACAGGGTGTTTGTTCTGAGGGGGGAAGGGCAAGGAGATTGTAAGCCCCTTTGAGTCGCCTGCAGGAGAGAAAGGGGGGATATAAATCCAACTCTTTTTTTTCTTCTTCTTCTATTATGTACATTGCTGGAACTTAAAACATAATTTAAAAACATAATGTAATAAAAAAGAAGGATGTGCGCTTGGATCAGCAAGGATATGTGACTGGATCACTAGAGCCACTTGAGGATCACATAGAGGCATAGCTACAATGGAGACATCCGGGGTGGCTTGCCCTAGGTGCCGTGTCAGGGGCAAAGTCGGGGACGTGTTGGGGACGTGTCGGGGCGTGTCGTGTCAGGGGTGTGTCAGGCGGGAGGGAGCATGCAGGCAGGCAATTCATGCCCCAGGTGCAAGGCCCCCTCCCTTCGTCACTGGACCCGGGAGCATTTGGGTCCACTGTGTCAATATCTGGGTTTCCCACAATTCCCTCATCCAGCCAGCAGCAGCCAGAAGGAGACTCGGAGCCAGGCTTACGGGACGTTGTTACCGATTCGAATTTTGAGAAAATATTTTCTTGAAGTTAAGTCACCAAGCTGCACTGGCTCACAGTCAGGATGTGGAGACCTGTGTGGGTCCGAAGCCTTCATAAGGTTCCCAAAGAATGTATCTGCAGGATTGTGCCAATGCTATATGGTTTCCCTTGTGTTTGTGTCATTTTAGGATGTAACAAATGCCTCTTTTAAGTTAAATCTAGGATGTGCCTGTGTAACCTCAGCTTGTGGGTTCTGTGGGGCAGTACTTGGAAGGAGTTGCAAAGAACCAAATTTAAACAAAACAGTTTACTTCTCTTTACAAATAACATTAAACATCAACATTTCACATTACAATTCAAGGTCCTGTTCAGGTTGCATTTCAAGTCCTTCTAGTTACAGTCTACTGATACTGCCAAGTCCAATTCTTCTTTGCAAGTGGGTTGGCTCCTGAAGACTCCAAGGGCTTGATGAACAGGATTCAACATGATGAAGGTTTCCAGGAGAACTCTCACCCATTACAACCACAAAAAGAAACCCTGAAACAATAAACTCCAACATTTACAACATAGCAAAAATAAACTACCTTCCCAGTAGTTCCCAACAATATCGCAGTTTACCTTAACAAGGTGTCAAGGGCTTATACAACCAAGGTCCGAGTCTGGTCGCCTTGTCTTCTCCAAAGAGCTCTGCAGCCTTTCTGCTGCTCTGAGTCTCCACCCCCTTACTGGTTCAACCCATTCTGGGCATGGGGGTTACACCTGCAGCCTAGGATGTTAGTTTAGTTAGGTTCTTCCGTTAGTTTAAGGTTTTGTTCTTGTTAGAGCCATGCCAAATAGGCATCTGTGAAGTCTTGTCTATAAGTATAAGTGCATGAATTGTTCTTTAAGGTTTCCCTAATGTTTAAGTCAGAAATGTAATTTTTGAAATTTGTGTCTGTTAGTAAAAGCAATAGCCAGTTAAGGTCCGATATTAAGGGACACAGAAGCTGGCTCTGGAATGCAGCTCAGACCAACGCACAGCCGACTCTTTGATAAGGACAACGGCCCTCTTTGGAATTACAAATCGAATCCTCAGCCAGCACCCAAAGGTCTCCCAGCCGTTGGGAGACGTGCAGGAACCACCATTGAACAGTTTGAACTTTTCTTTGTTACAGCATGGGAAGCGGGAGCCTTAGGGCATCCCTGACGGGCGAAGCCACCTGATAGGAGATAGCTGGGTGTGGCGGTGAGCCCATCTGGACTTCGCGGACAATAGACGCTATCTGCTATCCGTTCAGAACCATTGCAAAATCCCGCAGGAAGACGCCTGACAGCGAGATTTGGGTTTCCCATTCAGAAAAGTGTAACTGTATCTGATTTGTAAACTGCTCGTTTCGTGATTGGTGTTTTGGGGCGAGGGACTTGCCCCCTCGCCTCCCCTTTGCCCCCTTTGAAGTTTGGGAATAAAAGTTCTTGCACGGCGTTGCAAGGGCACAATTCCCTCCTGACCGAGCTGTGACCACCACCTGCAATGAAATCCTTTTGCTTTGAAGAAACGCCTGCTTCCTGCACCTCGTTAAGTTGCTGAGCTGAAATCACTTATTGTTACCTGGCAAATCGCGGTAGCAACGTCTCCTGTGTGTCCTTAAGACGCCCGACCCCTCCCACTGGCACAGGGGAAATCCGGGCCCAAGCTATCAATTTTGTTGCCGTTGAAGCCGGCATCTGAGAAGTTGGCCGATTTTTGAAGTTTCCTCCCTCTCCGCAGCTAATTAGCGCTTCTGGGATTTTCCCAGGCGAGAGGGATTCATCATCAGTCGCTGAGGAAATGAGAGTCACCGGGGCGGTGGAGCACATGGCCCCAGCAGAGAACAGCGCGAAGCTGACAAATGATCTAAGCACAAGAACCTCGCGTGGGGACCGTGAAGTCCCACGGTGCCTCTCTCTACCCCTGTGGGCGTTGGCATTGGTGTGACCTCCTGTGAGCAAAATCCGCCCTCTAGCTCTCTGGGATTTGGGCTGTTCAGTCCAAAGTAGTCAGGGGGCATTTGGAAAACACATCTGGTTCACCAGATAAGCCTCAGCCTCTCAGGTGGAAGAGTGGGGAATCAAACCCGGTTCTCCAGATTAGAATCCACCTGCTCTTAACGATACTGAGTTGACCCATTGGGCCTTCTGTTCCAACTGATGGCGGTTGTCCAGGATACCACACCACAGCTGCTCCACTCTAGACCCTGCTTCCCTTCCTCCAGGGGAAGAGCAAGAGGGACGTACTAAATAGATTGTCCCCCTCGCCACTTCAACCCAGTCTCTGTAGGATCACTTGACGTTTGCAGATGTTTCCCTCGGTGTCTTCACTGCCGTGTTTGGACTGGGTGAGTCAGCCACAGCTGGTCAAATTGGCATTGCCGCGATCAGAGATGCTAAAAAGGGGGCGGTTGTGGCACATAAAGAGCATGGCAGGTTTGGAGGAGGGGAAGCCGATCTGGTGCTCAGCCGAGCCGTCGAGAGAAGGGAGGTAAAACGGAATGACGTTGAACGAGACAAAAGGGGGCAATTTGCAGTGAAGGCCAACCTCTGGAAATAGACTGCCCAGGAAGAGAGGGAATGAGGGGGAGGCAGGGGGGTGACGCAAGCCCCATGTCACACTTTGGAAGGGAAATGGACAACTGCCATGACAGCAGAAAGGATCTTTGGGACCGGATCTTTTCTTTTCTTGAACCTGAAATTGATCAAACAGCATATATATATACTAGCGGGCCTGGCCACGCGTTGCTGTGGCTGAGTCTGGTGAAGTGGAAAAGGAAGAAAAGGGGAAGCGAATGGTTCGAACATGTGTCATTGCACAATGCTTGCAAGGAGGGAGGGGCAAAAGGGGCCCCTAAGGGCCCTCACTCTCCGCTCTCCCTGCCCTTGCATGGCAACCTGGCCAGTCCCTCCCTAATATTCCCCTTCCTCTGCTAGGGTGGGTGGGCCATGTCCAGGTGGCGGGCCCTGTCACTTTCACTCCCTTCCCCTTGCAAGGCTTAATTCATCCAGCTTAACAACACACTGGGAGTACAGTACATGAGCTGCGCTGTGTTCAAATTCTTCAGAGCATTTGGTCCAGCAAACCCTGGACTCCTTCTCTCACCTTCCCTTCCTCCTCGGGCTAGGGTGGGTGGGCCATGTCCAGATAAGCATGGGCCCCATCTTTTCACTCCAGATGGCACTGGTTTTCAAAGGTCAGGCATGGTTGTTTCCCTTGTAATCAGAGGGTGTTGCTTCGACGTAGCCAACAGATGGCATGCTTGTTAAGTGAACAGAACTTGTAGTTCCAACAGTCACAGGTGTGGCATGTACACAATAACTGGCACGAGTTGTCGCACATGTACACAACAGAAGGTGTGGAAACAGTATGGAAAACTCCGGTCAGCACGCGAAATGCGAATGCCAGGTGAATGAAAATTTTAAAACAATCGGTCCAGTAGTTTGGGAGATTACCTGTCAGCAGAAAAACGCACTGATAGATTTTTATATATATAGATATCAAAGGCTTTCACGGCTGGATTCAACTGGTTCTGGTGGGTTTTCCGACTCATGGGTCCATGGTCTGGTGGATCTTGTTCATGACGTTTCACCTGCATCTGTGGCTGGCATCTTCAGAGGGAAGTCTGTTTCACACCGTGTCTAAGTGAGAAGGGAAAGTTTAGTGGGGTATATATTGTCCATGTCCCAGGGTGGGGAACCAATCAGTAAGTGTTTGAGTGGAACTTGCTCTGCAAAGGTGTGGTTGAGTACATTGTGTTGTGGGTGGGGTTATCAGTCCATTTTTAAAGTACTGATAGCCAAGATTTGGTCCTCTTGAATCCGGCCGTGAAAGCCTTCGACAATACATTATTAGCCTTTATTTGGTATAAAATTATGTAAAAAAAATAACAATATCATAAAATACAAAATTTACAACAGCATTAGTATACCCATACAGAAACATATAACATAAAATACTATTGGTTATACAGCACTTCTAATAAAAAGTTAGCTACCAATTCACAAGTTGTGAGATCAGAGTTATCTGACAGGAAAAGAAGTCTGCATGAATCCAACATTTCATTAGGTATCATAGAAAACATTTTGGAATATTTTAGTCAATCGATGAAGCAAAGTTTCAATTTGTCGTTCATTACAAGAGCTTAATGCTTACCTTTGGTCTATTTCCTGTGTTATTAAATCTGCCACGAATAGCAGAGGGAAACTAACTTACTGGAAGTTGGAAGCAAGGGTTGAGTGCTCTTTACTGCACAGAGAAATGAAGAGAGGAAGAAGAAGAAGAAGGAGAAGAGAAAGAAGAAGAAGAAGAAGAAGAAGAGAAAGAAGAGAGAAGAGAGAAAGAAGCAAAGAAGAAGAAGAAGAAGAAGAAGAAGAAAGAAGAAGAAGAAGAAGAAGAAGAAGAAGGAAAGAAGAAAGAAGAAGCGAGTTTTGACGATTTTGGATTTATGTCCCTGCTCCCTTCTCTGCCAAAAAAAGGAGACTCCAAAGGGAGCTGACAATCTCCTTGCCCTTCCCCGTGAAGGGTAGGTGGGGCTGAGGAGTCTCCGAGAAGCTGTGACTCGGCCAAGTTGTCACCCAGCTGGCGTAGGTGGGAGTGTACAGGCTGAAATCTGGAATTCCCCTAAGATAAGCCTCCACAGCTCAGGGCGGCAGAGCTGGGAATCCAAAACCCAGTTCCTCCAGATTAGATACACGAAAAGCTCTAACCTCCTACACCACACTGCTGCTCCTGCACGTCGCTCAGCTGCTCCTACCACTGCTCTCCTCCCACGCCCATACTGCTGGTATCAACAACCTTTCGTTCATTTCTGTGTTATTAAATCTGCCACGTAATATAGCAGAGGGAAAAAAACACTTAAAGTTGAGCAAGGGTGAGTGCTCTTTGCACAGAGAAATGAAGAAGAAGAAGAAGAAGAAGAAGAAGAAGAAGAAGAAGAAGAAGAAGAAGAAGAAGAAGAAGAAGAAGAAGAAGAAGAAGAAGAAGAAGAAGAAGAAGAAGAAGAAGAAGAAGAAGAAGAAGAAGAAGAAGAAGAAGAAGAAGAAGAAGAAGAACAGCAGCAGCAGGAGGAGGAGGAGGAGGAGGAGGAGGAGGAGGAGGAGGAGGAGAGGGAGGAGTGAGGAGCTTGGAGTTTATATACACCTCCTCCCCTGCAGTGGAGAGCTCAAAGGGGCTGACTCATCTCCTTGCCCTTCCCTCACAACAAACACCCCGTGAGAATGGAGGTACGGGCTGAGAGAGCTCCGGCAGAAGCTGTGACTTAGCCCATAAGGTCACCTGGCTTGACGCAGTGTGTGGAAGTGCTGCCAGGCTGGCTAACCTGAATTCCCCCCAGATAAGCCCTCCACCAACTCAAGCTGCAGAGCTTCGGGAATCCAAACCTGGTTCCTCCAGATCAGAGTGCACCTGCTCTTAGCCACTGCTCTTAGCCACTACGCCACTGCTGCTCCTGAAGAAAAGATCCAGATCCAGACCCGAAAAGCATGAAGAAAGCCCTGTGCGGTAGGTTAGGCTGAGGGAACTTGACTCGGCCGAGGACACCCAGTTAGCTTCCGTGGCAGATATGGGGGTTTGAACTTGAGTCTCCTAGGCTCCTAGTCCAGCGCTGTATTCACTATGCCAGACCAGCTCTCATGCCAAAGGGCTTTTAACCAGAGGGGAGGGTTAAAAGCCCTTTGGCATTGGTTAATACCTGCAGATGGGGGGGGTGAGGTTGGGAAGAGCAGGGTCATAGGTGAGTATAAGGTATAAGGTGTCCAGTTGACCTCAACCAGGGTCCGGGCTTTTTCAGCTCTGGCCCTGATGCCTGGGACACTCTGTCAAGTGAGACCAGTGTCCAGCAGGTATGCCATCGAGGACTGCAACAGCATACATCTAGCCCACCTCCAGGGGTGTAACGAGGCAAACTGGAGCCCTGGGCAAAACCTGAGTTGGATGCCCCCCCCCCATAGGCGGCCACCCCACCATGACCAAAAAAATTTTTTGCACCAGGACATTGGTGCCTGCGGGGGTGCATTTTTAGACATATCAGCGCCACAATTTCAGCGTATCATCAGGAGACTGTCCTTATGCTACCCCCCAAGTTTGGTAAGGTTTGGTTCAAGGAGTCCAAAGTTATGGACTCCCAAAGGGGGTGCCCCCATCCCCCATTGTTTCCAATGGGAGCTAATAGGAGATGGGGGCTACAGTTTGGAGGGTCCATAACTTTGGCCCCCCCCCGAACCAAACTGCACCAAACCTGGGGGGGTATCATCAGGGCAGTCTCCTGATGAGACCATGAAAGTTTTGAGACTGTGCCTTCAGAAATGTGCCCCCCCCAGCCTTCAACCCCAATTGACAGCAATGCAGAAAACTCAATGCAGAACAAAGATTATTGGGCAAATTTCTGGGATGTTCCTGCAGGGGGCGCATTTTTGGATGTATCAGCACCAAAATTTTAGGGTATCATCTGGAACCTTTCTTTATGGCACCCCCCAAGTCTGGTGCAGTTTGGTTGAGAGGGTCCCAAGTTATGGACCCTCAAAGGGGGTGCCCCATCCCCCATTCTTTGCTAAGGAGATGGGGGCTACCCTTTTGAGGGTCCTAACGCTAACCCTAACCCTAACTGCGCCCCCTGCAGGCCAAAAATGGAAAACCACTAAAATACCCCAAAACGAACCCTGCATTTTGATGCCCCCCCCCCCAAGGTGATGCCCTGCGCAGCTGCCCACCTTGCCCAATGGGCATTACACCCCTGCCCACCTCACTGAATGCCAGCATGGTGTAGTGGTTAAGAGCAGGTGGATTCTAATCTGGAGAACCAGGTTTGATTCCCCACTCTTCCATCTGAGTGGCAGAAGCTTATCTGGTGAACCAGATGTGTTTCCGCTCTCCTACGTTCCTGCTGGGTAACCTTGAGCTAGTCACAGTGCTCTCGGAACTCTCTCAGCCCCAAGGTGTCTGTTGTGGGGAGAGGAAGGGAAAGGAGCTTGTCAGCCACCTTGAGTCAGAGAAAGGTGGGGTATAAATCCAAAATCCAAACTCTTCCTCTCCTCTCCTCTTTCTCATCCCTCTAGCTTCAGAAATGGCAAATTTTGTATCTAGAGGTGACACTTATCAGTGCCTGCCAGCATGGCCAATTGGCCACGCTGGCAGGGCTGATGGGAATTGTAGTCCATAACATCTGAGTGCCAAAGGTTCGGCCACCATCACTGTGAATATAGGTAACGTCATCTTCGCTGCTTCCTCCAGGATTACTAGCCCCATCACCCCCTGCCAGTATGATGCTGGAAGGGGGTGATGGGAACTGTAGTCCATAACATCTGGAGGGCCGCAAGTTTGACACCTGTACCTAGCTTTTCTTATTACGGAGTGTAGGAATGCTCTAAAGTATGGTGGGGTTATAGGTGGATTTGATAATGTTGTTCCCCTAGTTTAATAATGTCATGGCCTTATAATATGTTAGCAGGGATCCTGCCATATTTCATTCTGGGTCACCCTTAAAGGGCAGCTTGGAGAATTGCACGTGCAAGTCCAGCTTGTACCAGCCTGTCTCTTATCTGGCTTTGTAACGGCTTCTGCAGCTGGGAGAAAGTTTTGGGTGTCTGTTTTTCCCCGTTTCTCACTGTCTGGGGAATGTGCGTGAGTGCGCCTTCCCGCCCAAAGTTGGAGAAGGAGGGTGTGTGGAAATGACGTTGCTACTGTGGGGGATATAATGCTTTGCCTACTTTAGTGTATTTCGTTCTGACAATAAAAGTTCATCAACTTTCCTGTCCTTGCAATTAATAAATAAGAATTCTGCTTTCAAAGTACTGATTCATTTTATTGTCGGTTAAGTTTTCATGGTCGAATACTGGTGTTGTAGTGGAATGTTGTCGCTCAGCGGTCGTACTTTCCTGACGGCCAGGTCTGGTTAGAGCTTTGCGAGATCTGATGAGAGAAGTGAGGACAGGAGGTGAAGCTCTTCGAAGAGTAGGCCTGGTATAGAAAGTCAATAAAAGAGTCTATTGGGAGTAACAGTGAAAGACAGCAAAGCGTCAATACCAGATACAATTTCTATTCAGATGCATTCACCTATTGACCTTGCTACCTTCATTGCTACTCCCAGGCTACAGACTTCTTTGTGATTCACATACCAGGCTACTCTATTCAGAGGGCCTCACCTTTTGACCTCACAGTATATATACTCCACTTGCTTTCCATTCCTACCATCAGATCCTCTGAAGATGCCAGCCACAGATGCAGGCGAAACATCAGGAGAGAATGCTGCTAGAACACGGCCAGACAGCCCGGAAACCACGCAGCACCCCTACTGATTCATCTATTGGACAAGTCTGGGGTAATGACAAATCGTGTTATGATATGAAGGTTTATTGCGGCGTTGTTGGTTTATTAGCATGATGGGAACAGGCGCAGTGGTGTGATCCAAAAATTTTAGTAACAGGTTCCCATGGTGGTGGGGTTCAAACAGTGGTGTAGCGCCACTGGGGCTGGGCAGGGCACGACGGGGGCGTGGCCGGGCATTCCGGGGGCGAGGCATTAATAATTTCTCTGTTACTATAAAAAACTCTTAACTGTAAAAAAAAAGTTTCTAATTTCCAGCTGGTCTCTTTCTGTCCATCATTTAAACTCATGATAGCAGGTCCTATCGTCTGCTGCCAACAGCAACAACGACTTCTCCTCTAATTGACTGCCTGTCAAATACTTAATACTTTCAAGTACTTAATTTTGTTTCTAGAAATCAAAAGGAGACTTTCCTGAAACAAGGAACTTGACCATATTTCTAAAACATGTTTTTAAAACAGCCCAACGGGGAGAATGATCCCGTTTTCTACCTTCGCTAACCAGCCACATAGGAAACAACGGGACTTTATGATTTTTGGACCTAATGGGATTTCTAACGGAAAAGCAGACCCGATCAGTAACCCCCTCTCGGCACACACAAATAACTAGTAACCCCCTCTCGGGAACTGGTGAGAACCGGCTGGATCCCACCTCTGAACAGGCGCAAAAGTGGTTGACCACCTGGGACCCTCTCACTCATGCCAGCCACGGGGGGGGGGGGTGTTAGTGGGATTTTCACGGATTGTATGTATTGTTTTAACTATGTTTTTATTCTGATTTTAACTTCGTACGTTTCGACGGGGTTTCATCCCCATTTGTTAGCCGCCCTGAGATTATGATATAGGGCGGGGTATAAATTGGCAGAAATAAATAAATAAATATACAAATGCTACCACAAAATGGCCGTTCCAGGAAGAGGGGCCAGATACAAAATGGCTGCCCCAGCTTACGTTTCAAAAAAGATATGTACAGCCAAATCTTCAATAGCCAATCGGAAGAACTCCACGTGGTCCCACCCACTTCCAAAAAACACTTGGAAGGCTCCAGAAAAGCTGTCAGCGGGTTCTATAGTGTCCCGGGGCGCTGTGGTGGGAACCCCTGGCCCAGAGCCAGAAGGAAGAAGAAGAAGAAGAGTTTAGATTTATATCCCCCCTTTCTCTCCTGCAGGAGACTCAAAGGGGCTGACAATCTCCTTGCCCTTCCCCCCTCACCACAAGCACCCCGTGAGGTGGGTGGGGCTGAGAGAGCTAATCTGAATTCCCCAGATAAGCCTCCACAAGCGGCAGAGCTGGGAATCAAACCCGGTTCCTCCAGGTCAGAGCGCACCTGCTCTTAGCCACTACGCCACTGCTGCTCCCTTTAAGCTGACGCTGCTTAAATTGTATAAAAGCAGACGCTATACGTGACACTCTCCAAGTGTGAGTTCCACAGAGGCAAACTGGATTTCCCGGGTTTCCGAATATTGGCTGCCAGAATCAAGACAGACCCAGGCAAGGGGTGAGCTGTTGTGGATTGGGAGGCTCCTCACATAAGGAAGCTGCTCCAGTATTTCCTTGGTTTTTTTTGCAATTTCTATTGCAATTTTATTCCTCAGTTCACGCAGGCTGTGCTTCGTCTTGCTGAACTCCTCAAAACTAAGGGGTAACTGTCAGGATATTGAAAATTGCAAGGTGGTCATATGCTGGTCTAGAATGACTGGAATGTAACAGTCAGCAGAATTGTAAAGGTCGGAGCCTCTCTGTATGGGTCTGCAGTGATTGGCATGTAACAGTCAGCAGAATTGTAAAGGTCGGAGCCTCTCTGTCTGGGTCTGCAGTGATTGGCATGTAACAGTCAGCAGAAGTGAAAAGGTCACAGGCCAGGACATTTTCAGGGATCATCTAGCTAATGACGAAGCTGGACAAACCGGCATATAGCACCTGCACACCCAATTCAGCACCTCTCCTTCACCTTCAGGTTCGGCTCAGATTGCTGTCAGAGTAGAGAGTGGGATAGTTATTGTTATTTCTTTGTTCCCTTTGAGAAAACAAGAGATAAAGTATTCCCTGTTGGAACTAAATCTACTGGTCTGAGTGTTTCTTCTTTCTTTATACCGCAAGCAGTTACCACCTCCTGTTCTAGGGGCAAGGGTGAGTTGGCACCTGTCCTTCCTCGGGCTGTGCACTCAGGGCCAACAATTTGCTGGCGGGCCCAGCACTTCTAACCACTGAAGCCGGACAGTGCCTGCGCAGTGTGACACCATGACATCCACCATGCAGCTTGCCTTTGAACGGGCTGACTGCAGGAACTACTCAGCATGGAGTGCGTGAAAATGCAGAGCTTTCACATAATGCGGAAGATTTATGGGCTGTAGTCGCAGACCCCCACCGAACCCAGGCACAGCAGCAGAGCAGAGGGCAGATGCCAGAGCCAAGGCGCCCATAATGTTGGCTGTGGAAAACTCCCAGTCGAATTACCTTATCGGGCTGCTGAGAAGGCTTCTGACTGCTGGAAGGTGTTGAAGGACCTGTACCAGACGAGACCGTTGGTTCCAAGGTAATCTTGACCAGACGCTTTATACAATTTGAAGCTGAAAGGAGGTGAAAAATGTGGCCAACCACGTCCAACAGCTGCGCATTACACCATTCGTCGAGCTGGAAGACAGAGGCATGACTATCACTGATGAGCATAGGGCCTATATTGTACCATCTTCCCTAGATGACAGCTGGGACAATTTTGTCTATAGTATGCAGAGCATAAAGGAAGATGATTTGACTCTAGGACTATATGTGACTGCACGGCTTCTGAGCTCCAGAAACAAAAGAGAAAGTTTTGCCTTGAAGCCACAGCCAGAGAGAAGCTCTGCTGTTTCCAGAGGCAAAGTGAAACTCCCAGCTTTCCCCTGAACTGTCCAAGGTCATATGCAGTTCACGCGCTTTTGTTTCCGCTTGTGGTTTCTACTAATCATCTTCTCTCCGGTAATCGCCCGCAGAAGGGGACAGCGAAGCGGCCAGCCGTAAAGCATAACGGGAAGAGGAAAAGAAGGAGCACTACTTGACGGGCATTGCTGGAGAACCGATAACAGGAGAAACCAACCGATCTGGCTCTTTTGACTCTGCCTGCTCAGGAGCATGCCGAAATGCTCATCACCTATTGACTGAGGTATCCGGCAAGTGTGAAGCATGTCAGCTTGGTCGATGGATCACCAGCGTTACAGCTACGCTGCAAGGAACTTCGCTCTACATACCATGCCTAGGTAAAAAAAGCTGCAAAATGGCATGCGTGTTCCTGGACTGGATTTTTTGTTTGTTAAGCCGCCCCAAGTTTAGCTGGAACAAGGGTGCCAAAACTATATTTGATAGACAGGGTTGTACAGTATGGCAGAATGACATAGAGGTGCAAAAGGTACACTCTTGGGCAAGCATGGTAAAATGTATGTTATGACTTCGATGTTCTTGAAAACAATGAATGTTTCAAGTCTAGCTAATAAGCCTATGCATGATGATTGTGTGGCACTATTTCACAGAGTCCAGGACATGCGCAAGTTTTGCCACCATCGCTAAAAGTTGGCAAAAGTATGTGATTTGAGTGTAAAGCCTTTGCAAAGTTACTCCTAGACTGTTCAGTCTGTAGTGGGGTTAAGGTGAAACTCTATCTCTAACCCCTCGGAGCTATGTAGATGCACGGAAAGACCATTTGAACTA
Organism: Sphaerodactylus townsendi; assembly: GCF_021028975.2. Classification (NCBI taxonomy): domain Eukaryota; kingdom Metazoa; phylum Chordata; class Lepidosauria; order Squamata; family Sphaerodactylidae; genus Sphaerodactylus; species Sphaerodactylus townsendi. The sequence goes on along the minus strand of NC_059428.1, from coordinate 6,438,848 downwards.
GTCCATGCAGACTTAGCTGGTCCTTTCCAATCAAGCTAAGGTGCAATTTTATATATATTTCTGTTGATTGATGATTATAGCAGATATTCTTACTGTTTGCTGTTGAAATCTAAGGATGAAGCCTTTTATGCGTTCGGCGAACGGGGTCCTTTACCGATTTAAACGGAGGCTCCTCTCAAAGGTGGTTTGCCTCGTACCTTTGATTAGATGGAGTTCATGGGGAACAATTCCAAACATGGCTGACACAGAGCGTATTAGCCACAGGAGAACAAATCCGCTCAGCCCGCTGAAATGGCGGTAGCTGGAGAGGAGATTCAGGGTATTCTTCAAACAACGCGGGACGGTAGCGATAAATGATGCTGCTGTCTCCATTCCATTTCGGGAGAGGTTGTCTTAGCTGCCACTAATACGTAATAAACAGGTTGTGGAGTTCAAGTATCACCGAAACACCATTTTTTCAGAATGTTTTTTGGCAAAAGGCCTTCCTAAAGTCACCTTAGAATATTTGGGAGTTTTTTTGCTAACGCCCTCATTCCCTGGTGACAGCGTAACGAAAAAAAGGACAAAAGAAATGGCAGAGACTGCGTTTTGTAGGATATGCGAGAATACCAAAGGCTATAGATTTTCATTGGGTCATGGAATTGTTATCTCACGAAAGTGCCAACTTTGAAAGCATACAGGTTGGGAACATGCATCAAACTCTGAAGTGTTCTACACCAGTAAGCCATGACACAGTACCTAGTGACAGCACACAACCCCACTCGTTCGCTGGGTCACACATCTTCGTTCGAGCCTTAAGCAACAACAGAACAGTGATAAGTGATCAGGAAGGAAGCCAGGAGAGGAGGGGGCTGGAGCAACCGGAGAAATAGCTATACCACCAGGATCAGAAAGACAAATAAAGGCATACCACCAAAAGGTTTATGGTACAAGAAGCGAGAGTGCCAATTAGGACAGAACTGCTGTTTCAGCTGATATGCTTGAAACCGTCCACCTGAGGAACAGGAAAATGGAATCAGGCTATGGACAATGAGTTTGAACTCAGAACTTAAAAGTGTTTAACATTGTTGATGGGAACTCTACTGATAAGCCGATCATAGGTAAGATGGGTATACAGGCGAACCTATAATCATGGGACTTGTAATATAAAGCAAGATTAGTCGCTATCAAGGCTTCTCAACAAAGCTTCTGATGGTGTTATGATCAGATTTATGCACCCACTGCAAAGCAACAGAATCCATGAGATTAGTGATTGCTCTATTGAGCAAAGAGACTTTAAAATGAGTACTGATTGTTCAGCCACAAATGCAGATTTGCAAGAGACTATATACATGAAGCAAGCAATTCAGGTTATGAGCATGAACAAGTTGATAAAGTTTATTCAACAAAGTTTTGTAATGGCTGAAACAGTCAGCCAGATGTTGGAACAGGTGCATACACAAAGCATTATGTGAAATGAAATTGACCAAAGTGTGGCCGATGCCTGTATATATGTACTCAATAGAGGCAATTGGTGATGAATGTATCATTTTGATGATTTATGTTGATGATCTCTGTGTGGTTGCAAAAACAGACAACCAAATCAACAACTTTTACACTGAGTTGAGTAAACACTTAAGCTGAAAGACTTTTTGGGGCATCTAAAGCAATACCTGTATTCAAGTCAAAATCGAAGAAGGGGATGTGTTTCTGACACAAAAAACAAAAGTGATAGAGGGTGTCATACAAAAGTTGGTCTGGTAAGATGCCAAAGTGGGCACAAACCCCAATGGTATTGATTTTTTTGTAAGCAAGATAACAGCAAAGCATTTGAAAGGCAAGACTCATATCGCTTCCTTAATTACAGCCTGTCGCACATTGGTTAACTGGATACATTCGTGACATAGCTTTTTTTGCTGTAGGTTTACTAAGTATGAACAGCTTGCAAACCTTACTGAGGAAGCATCAGGCTAAAAAAGAGTAATTCGTTTGAAGGGAACTGCATAACCCGGCGGTTTACACTCCTTTCTAACCAAAACAACAAGGACTTAGTGGTGTATGACAGCTCATTTGCAGAGTGACTCAGGATGTAAGTCAGTGGGAGTGGTTATATATAGGCAATATGGCAGCCATCCGGATTTGTTGGAGATCTCGAAACAAAACAACGGTCAAGCCACCTCAAACTGTTGAGGCAGAGTATGCCTTAATGAGGCAATGCACGAGCTGCATACCGGGTTCATATGCAGTTGCTAAAGCGACCAAGGTGAGAAACGTGGAACAACCTATAAATAACAGTTTTGAAGACCACAGACATGTATAGCCATGGCAGAGAACTAAAACCTTTAAAAGTCGCATTTCCAAACATGTAGCTAGAAATTCCAAAATGTAAAACAACTGATACAGTCAAATATGATTAAGTTGCAGTGACTGGTGAATCCATCTGCAAACATAAAGTGACATCTTTAACAAAGCCATTACCACATGTTATACGACTTTAAAGCCTATGGTTTACCAGATGTACACTTTAAGTAAGGACTCTGTACAAAGTGAGTGAAATAAGTAACTCTTGTGTAATTGACTATGTACTTAACTTATGTAATGAGTGTAAATAATGTGAATGACTCTTTGTTTTGTAATTATTTTGTTTGTAAATATTATGTAAATGAGGCAAATATTCCAACCAGATATGAGAGAAGGTGTCAGTGATATTGAAAAATTGCAAGGTGGTCATATGTTGGTTCAGGAATGACTGGAATGTAACAGTCAGCAGAATTAAAGGTCGGAGCCTCTCTGTTCTTTGGGTCTGCAGTGATTGCATGGCCAAATGTGCTCAGCAGAATTTGTAAAGCTGGTCGGAGCCCTCCTCTGTTCAAGTCTTGCAGCGGGATTGACAGTATAACAGTCAGCAGAAGTTTTAAAAGGTCATGGCCAGGATGATTAGGATCATTCAGCTAATGGATTTCTGCTGGACAAAACTATATAAGAAGCACTGCATACCCAATTCAGTACCTCTCCTTCACCTTCAGGTTCGGGCCGCATTTGTCAATAAGGTCAGAGGGAGAGCAGATAGTTATTGGTTATTTTTTGTTCCCTTTGAGAAACAAGAGATAAAGTATTCCTGTTGGAACTAAATCTACTGTCTGAGTGTTTCTTTTTCTTATACTGCAAGCAGTTACCTCCTGTTCTAGCAAGGGTGAGTTGGCACTTCAGTCCTTCCGCCAGCACTAGGCCAACAGTAACAATCACCATGCGGCAGCCAGACTACTTACAGGAAACAGTTAGTTGGGACCGATTACTCTGGGCTCATACCATTCACACTGGCTTCGCTCCATCGAAGTTCGGCCATCTTCAAAGTGCTGGTCTTGACCTTTAAGGCCATTAGCGGCATTGGACCTTACATATCTGAGGGATCGTGATCTCCCTGCATCGCCCTCTACTAGGCCCTCCCGGGCTTCACGGAGGAGCTGTTGCTGGAAATCCCTGGCCAAAAAAAAGCATCCGGGCTGGCCTCAACAGCGGCTGGCCATGGCTTTTACTGCCCTGGCCCCTACCTTTGGTGGAAACAGGTTCCTAAGGGGAGATCTGTAGTCTCAAGGGATCTTCAGAAAGCTCAAGCAGGGCCTGTAAAAGCAGACCTGTTCCGCCAGGCTGGCTTGGCTAATACCGGGATGACCATCTTATCCCCATACCATCTTTGTTCTCCCGGGTATGGAATGGGGTTGGGATAAGTCGCCATCTGTAAACTGTAAATTGTAAATTTTAAATTGTTTAAATTCTATTAATTTAAAATTGTTATAGATTGTTTCATATTTGTATTATTATGTTGATGTACACTCACCTGGATACCTTCGGGGAGGCGCGGCTTTAAAATGAAATGAATAAATACCAAACAAACAAAGTCAAATGCGGCAAGTAAGTAAGCAAGGCAAGCAAGTGCAAGTAAGTAAGTAAGTAAGTAAGTAAGTGATTTCAGCTCAGCAATGTAATGAGGCGAAGGAAGCCGGCGTTCTTCAAAGCAAAGGATTTTATTTGGAAGTGATGGTCACAGCTCGGGCAGGAGAACTTTTATTCCCAAACTTCAAAGGCAAAGGGCAGGAAGTGCGGGTGGTGAGGGGGGCAAGTCCCTCACCAAACACCAATAGTGGAAAACAAACAATACAAAAAAGCAAGATACAGTTACAACTTCTGGAATGGGATTACAACATCCCCGGGCTGTCAAACGCCTTCCTCACGCGAATGAAAGCTGGAATGGAGAGCAGATAAGGTCCATTCATAAAATCCAGGTGGGCTCACCACGCACTCCATCTTAATTACCTTTTGTACACCTCTGAGGCTCACCACATCACTGCAACAAAAGAAAAGTTCAAACTGTTCTAATGGTGGTCCCTGCACGTCTTCCAACGGCTGGGGACCTCTGGGTGCTAGCAACAGATTCGGGAATTTGCAAGTCCAAAGAAGCTGTATTTGTCTTCAAGCATGAGCTCGGCTGGGCGTTGGTCTGCTGCTTTCGCATTCCAGAGCCAACTTCCTTGTCCCTTAATATCAAACCTTTCAGGCCACCTCGCTTTTGGCCATCAGACACAAATTTCAAACATAACATTTCTAAAGCAAACGTTAGGGGAAACCTTGAAAGGGATAAACACATATACTTATGGGCCAAACTTTCCTAAACCTAACAGTAGCAGAACCTAAATCTTAATCTGGAGAATCCTAGAATTCAGGATGGCGGTTTCCACTCCAGATAAGTTATGGACATAATCTCATACCAGCCCCTACTACAATTGGGGTGGCATGCTGGCAGGGGCTGATGGGAATTGTAGTCCATAACATCTGGAGTGCCAAAGGTTCGCCACCACGGACCTAGTCAAACTAAAATCCTAAACAAGGCACATCATTACAAAATTCAACTAAAAGAGGGGCTTTTATTTACATCTTGAAAGTGCATAAGCAAGAGGGAAACCATATAGCCTTGGTACAATCATACACAAGCATTCTCTATGAGACTTATGGAGGCTTCTGAGACACACAAGTCTCTGCGTCCTAGCATGGAGCCAGTGTAATCAGGCAACCTGACTCAGGAAAAAATATTTTGTTTATTTTCCTGGCGGCAACAACAGCTCCATTTCCAAGTTGCGGGAGCTGAAAAGGAGCAGAAGCGATCTCCGTCGGAGGGCTGGCTGATGCTACGCCGCTAAGAGTATCGGATCGGGTTCTCACTGGGGAGGATGCATCTGTTCCCTCTGCCCCCCTCTTGGCCTGTCGTAATTTTCTTTGGCCTCGGACTGTAACATAAAATAAGCCGCCTCATCCCAGTTTTCAGAGCATCACGCTCTTGTCATCATTGATCCACGGACAAAATCAATGTCAAGAAAGCGGGCCACTTCCAGCACTAATGGCTCCAGACACGGAGGTTTCTAATAGGAGGACAAGGAGGAAAGGGGAGGGGGCAGAGGTTTTCCCTACCCCCTCAGACACCCCCCCTCGGCTTCATGCTCTCCAGTCTGCTGCAAACAACTCTCCTCCTGCTCCACACAAGATAAAATACAATGCAATTTCCTGCACGGCTGCTTCACGGACTTCCAGTGCTCCGTGACTGTTCTTTCCCCTTCCCATGACTATAATTGGCATGCATAGTTTTCCGCGATACATTTATATCCTCCCTTTCTCCCCAAATGAAGCAGAAAATCAAGGGCAAGAATATAAAAACAGACCAGCAGGAAAAATAAGAGGGAGGACTTCTAAATGCTGACCAGCAGCAGTGGCGTAGGAGGTTAAGAGCTTGTGTATCTAATCTGGAGGGACCAAGTTTGATTCCCCGGCTCTGGGTCACTCTTCTGAGCCAGGAGGCTTGTCCTGGTGAACTAGGATTAGCCTGGGCACTCCCACACACGCCAGCCCGGGTGACCTTTGGGCTAGTCAACAGCTTTTCGGACTCTTCTCTCAGCCCCACCCACCCTCACAGGGTGTTTCTTGTTGTGAGGGGGAAGGGCAAGGAGATTGTAAGCTCCCTTGAATCTCCCCTTAAAGGAGGTGAAAGGGATGTAACCAAACTCCAAACTCTTCTTCTTCTTCTTCTTCTTCTTCTTCTTCTTCTTCTTCTTCTTCTTCTTCTTCTTCTTCTTCTTCTTCTTCTTCTTCTTCTTCTTCTTTAATATTTGGGAATAAACCTCACTGGACAAAATGATACATTATTTAAAGACAATTATAGAACCCTGCAGGTAATGATACACCTGCAGAGATGGTCCAAACTAAACATTTCATGACTAGGAAGAATCACAATTATAAAAATAAATGTATTGCCAAGATCGCATGTTTTTCAGTCACACCTGCTACATAGCTTCTCATCTGTGACATGTTCAGAAAATGGCATCCAAAGGGACAAAGTGTTTTAACATTATAATGAGGGATCCACCCACTGGTCTTTGTGTTCTGTATTTTTCAAGAACCCTTGCCTCTGAGGGTTGACAAATGAGTCCTCTCAGTGCCAACTCCCCCCCACCTGAATATCTGTTTCCTTAGCCAAAACTACTAAAAAAGTCCTGGTTGCAATCTATTTGCAGACTAGCTTCAAAGCCTGTTTCCGTCTTGGCTTAGCACTTGATCGTGCAGTAGCTAAGCTTCCTGCAAAGAACAGAAAAGAGCAGACAAGAGTCTACAGCCGCATTTCTCGTAATTCTCCACTGCTTTGTGGCTGCAGCTAGGAGGAGTGGGGAAAAAAAGCAAGGCTCTCTAAATTGCAGCCAGCTTGTGGTGACCTAATTTGGTGGGGCCTCTAAGGCAAAGAGACACACAGAGGATGGCTCTGCCACCGCCTGCCTCTCTTCAGTGCCCCTCCATTTCCCTTGGTGGTCTTCCCAGCCAAATACCAACTAGGAGCCATCCCTGGTTAAAGGCTTCCAAGCTGTAATTAGAATGAATTAACTATGGCTCCTTCCCAGGAGGTTCGAGGAGCCCATGAACTACAATTCCTACCGCCCCAAGCCACTTGGGCCATGCTGGCAGGGGCTGGATGGGGAATTGTAGTCCATGAACTTCTGAGGGCCATAGTTTGGAAGATCCCTGGAATAAGAACATAAGAACATAAGAACAGAGCCAGCTGGATCAGACCAGAGTCCATCTAGTCCAGCTCTCTGCCACCGCCAAGAGTGAAAGCTCCACTCAGGTGCTGCCTTTTGGGAGCTCACCTGCAAAGGGATATGTGAAAAGCAATGGCTCTGCTGCTGCTGCTGCTCCCGAGCACCTGGTCTGTTAAGGCATTTGCAATTCCGGAGATCAGGAGGAGGGATCAAGATCTGGTAGCCAAGAGATCGACTTCTTTTCTCCATAAATCTGTCCAAAAGCCCTTTTAAAAGCTATCCAAGGTTATGGGCCGCCACTCACCTCCGTGGCAGCATAAAAATGTGAGTCCAGCAGTCCCTTTAACACTTAACAAAGATGGGGCTAGCTCTGAACCATCTAAGTCAGACTAGCACCCAGTTTACAAAACCCATAAAAGAGATCAGGAAAATAAAAGCAGAGCGGGATTTTTTTAAAAAAACAATCAAAATCTAAGTCAGTCAAAGACTCATGGTATGGAAGACCTGTCTAGTTGGCAATTTGGAAAGTAAGATCCTGCCCTACCTCCAACTTGACGAGAGGAGGAGGAGGAGGAGGAGGAGGAGGAGGAGGAGGAGGAGGAGGAGGAGGAGGAGGAGGAGGAGGAGGAAGAGGAGGAGGAGGAGGAGGAGGAGGAAGAAGCAGAAGAAGAAGAAGAAGAAGAAGAAGAAGAAGAAGAAGAAGAAGAAGAAGAAGAAGAAGAAGAAGAAGAAGAAGAAGAAGAAGAAGAAGAAGAAGAAGAAGAAGAAGAGGAGGAGGAGGAGGAGGAGGAGGAGGAGGAGGAGGAGGAGGAGGAGGAGGAGGAAGAGTTTGGATTTATCTCCTGTAAGAATTTATCTCCTGTAAGGAGACTCAAAGGGGCTGACAATCTCCTTTCCCTTCCCCCCTCACAACCCCTGTGAGGTAGGTGGGGCTGAGAGAGCTCAGAAGAACCGTGACTAGCCCAAGGTCACCCAGCTGGCATGTGTTGGAGTGCACAAGCTAATCTGGTTCCCCAGGTAAGCCTCCACAACTCAAGTGGCAGAGCAGGGAATCAAACCTGATTCTCCAGATTAGAGTGCACCTGCTCTTAAGAACATAAGAACGAGCCTGCTGGATCAGACCCGAGCCCATCTAGTCCACCTCTCTGCTACTCGCAGTGGCCCACCAGGTGCCTTCGGGAGCTCACATGCAGGATGTGAAAGCAATGGCCTTCTGCTGCTGCTGCTCCTGAGCACCTGGTCTGCTAAGGCATTTGCAATCTCAGATCAAGGAGGATCAAGATTGGTAGCCAGAGATCGACTTCTCCTCCATCAATCTGTCCAAGCCCCTTTTAAAGCTATCCAGGTGAGTGGCCATCACCACCTCCTGTGGCCGCATATTCCAAACACCAATCACACGTTGCGTGAAGAAGTGTTTCCTTTTATTAGTCCTAACTCTTCCCCCCAACATTTTCAATGGATGCCCCCTGGTTCTAGTGTTGTGAGAAAGAGAGGAAAATGTCTCTCTGTCGACATTTTCTACCCCATGCATAATTTCATAGACTTCAATCATATCCCCCCTCAGATGTCTCCTCTCCAAACTAAAGAGTCCCAAACGCTGCAGCCTCTCCTCATAGGGAAGGTGCTCTTAACCACTACACCACCCTGGCTCTCAGAAATAAAGGTATTTCAGTAGGAAACTGAAGCAGCAGAAAAATGTGAGTCCAGAAGTCCCTTTAAGACCAACAAAATGTTTATTCTTGGTGTAAGCGTTTGTGCGCATGCAGTGAAAACGAAGGCTTATTCCAAAACTAAAATATTGTTGGTCTTAAAGGCACTGTTGGATTCAAACTTTTTCAGGTATTTCAGTGAAAGCAGCTATGTTGGAAAACGGGCTGACTTTCTTGACACTCGTTCATCTTTTGCAGGAGCAGGACTAGATCTGTTGGACTAGCGGCCTGGACAAGCCTGCATCCGTTTCCTTGTCTGAGAAATGTCTTGTTGCCGCCTGGCCCTTCCCGAACACCACTTTTCCCTTCCTTTGAAATGCCGTGCCGTGTGTGCGGGTGATGATGAGCCTGCGAAGATTTGCATTGTAACAGTTATTAAAAATTTTTACATTTTGCATCGTTTGGCCCTGAAGCATTTTCCTTGCATCTATTTTTTTTTAAAAAAAAAAGATTGTATAAGTAAAAGGTTTAATTAAAAAACCCATATTGTAAAAACGGGTGAATGAAAACACAGAGACCGCAGACAAGATGGGGGGTTCCTTCTGCCCTCTTCAGGCCGGCTGCGAAACTACAAGAAGAAATCGACTTCTTTAAATTGCCTTTTGGTTGAAATCCAGAACCCGTCCTTGGGTTTGACCAGCCAGATTAGAAACCTCCAAGTTGGCACTTAAGTTTGCAAGTTGGCATTGTTTGACCTTCTGGGGCGGGGTAGGGGGGTGGGGGAGTGGCTATTGGGGTCTCCTTAAAAAAATCAACAGAATATTTAAGAGAAGTAATAATTCCACTCTAATCCATGTTGGTCAGACTTCAGATGGAATATTGTGTCCAGTTCTGGGCACCTCAATTCAAGAAGGATATTGGCAGGCTGGAACAGGTTCAGAGGAAGGCAACCAAAATGGTCCAAGGTCTGGAATCCATACCCTATGAGGAGAGACTTATGGAGCTGGGGATGTTTAATCTGGAGGAGAGGTGACATGATAGCCATGTTTAGATGTTTGAAGGGATGTCATGTGGGTGAGGGAGCAAGCTTGTTTTCTGCTGCTCCAGAGACCGGGACCAGGAGTGATGGGTTCAAGGGGAAGGAAAAGAGATTCCACCTAAACATTAGGAAGAAGTTTCTGACAGGGGCAGGGGTGTAATGCCCATTGGGCAAGGTGGGCAGCTGCCCAGGGCATCACCTTGTGGGGGTCACCAAAAATGCAGGGTTCGTTTTTGGGTATTTTTAGTGGTTTTCCGTTTTTGGCCTGCAGCGGGTGCAGTTTTTAGGCTAGCGGCACCCCCTTCAGGCACCAATGACTTGGTGCAAAAAAAATTTTTGGTCGTGGTGGGGTGGCCACTCATCCAACTCAGGTTTTGCCCAGGGCTCCAGTTTGCCTCGTTACGCCCTTGGTCAGGGCTGTTCAACAGTGGAATGCATTGCCTCAGAGAGTGGTGGAGTCTCCTTCTTTGGAGGTTTTTAAACAGAGACTAAAGGATCATTTGTCAGGAGTGCTTTGATTGTGTGTTCCTTCAGGGCAGGGGGTTGGACTGGATGGCCCTTGGGGGTATTTTCCACTCTGTGATTCTGATTCTAATAAGCCACAGTTGTGCAAAACAAAAACCAAACCATTTCAGAGAGTGGTTCTGTTTTGCTACCCTTCTGATAGGCCTGGAACCCCCACATTCAGTGTCATGAGTTTGACCAAGATTTTCAAAAGCTCTTGACAAGAAGCTCTCCTAGGATCTCCCAGGAAAATGTTACAATCGCAGGGGAGCAAAAGGCAGCTTCCTTCCTAGCCAGAAGCAGTTGGTGTGTGCAGTTTCCACAGCAGAGAGAAACGAGTCTTCACATACACACTACCGGGGTCAGTGCTATCAGTCACAGACCAGGAAAGGGATTTGGGCGTCTTAGTGGATAGTTCCATGGGAATGTCAACTCAATGCATGGCAGCTGTGAAAAAGGCAAACTCTATGCTGGGGATCATTAGGAAAGGAGTTGATCATAAAACTGCAAGGATTGTCATGCCATTATATGAAGCAGTGGTGCGACCGCACTTGGAGTCCTGCGTCCAGTTCTGGTCACCGCATCTCAAAAAGGATATTGAGGAGATAGAAAAAGTGCAGAGAAGGGCAACGAGGATGATTGAAGGATTGGAGCACCTTCCTTATGAGGAGAGGCTGCAGCGTTTGGGACTCTTTAGTTTGGAGAGGAGACGTCTGAGGGGGGATAGGATTGAAGTCTGTAAAATTATGCATGGGGTAGAAAATGTCGACAGAGAAATTTTTCTCTCTTTCTCACAATACTAGAACCAGGGGGCATCCATTGAAAATGCTGGGGGGGAAGAATTAGGACTGATAAAAGGAAACACTTCTTCACGCAACGTGCGATTGGTGTTTGGAATATGCGGCCACAGGAGGTGGTGATGGCCACTCACCTGGATAGCTTTAAAAGGGGCTTGGACAGATTGATGGAGGAGAAGTCGATTTATGGCTACCAATCTTGATCCTCCTTGATCTGAGGTTGCAAATGCCTTAGCAGACCAGGTGCTCAGGAGCAGCAGCCGCAGAAGGCCATTGCTTTCACCTCCTGCAGGTGAGCTCCCAAAGGCACCTGGTGGGCCACTGCGAGGAGCAGAGAGCTGGACTAGATGGACTCTGGTCTGATCCAGCTGGCTCGTTCTTATGTTCTTATGAGTCATGGAACAGGGTTGCCAATGGCCACTCGGGAAACACCTGGAGATCTGGTGACGAATCCTGGGGAACGTGGAGTTTTGGTGGCATAAAGTGAGCCTATCTTCCAGAGCAGCCAATTCCTCCAGGAAAACTGTTTTCTGCCGGCTGGAGATCGGTTTTGTGTGTCCAGATTAGAATTATTCCCCTGGGGCCGTGGTGGCGAACCTATGGCACTCCAGATGTTCGTGGACTACAATACCCATCAGCCCCTGCCAGCATGACACACAGCAGCTCAGCTTCGTAGAAGCGGTCCTACATTTATTAGTTCACAAGTATAGCTCACTCAAGCAAAGGGCTTCGCAAGGCAAAGCAAAGACAAGCGTCTGATAGCCCTCAGTATACTGCAGCCTTTTTATCTGGTTTACCGGCCTATCACAGTCCATTGCCAATCAATCCCAGAATGAGGCTGTCAGGTGTTACCTGTCAGTTACCTGTCAGTTAGATTTCGATGATCAGACACAGGTTACATCCGTGCTCTGACGATAGGTTTGCCACCATGGCCTTAGGAGCTGAAAACAATCAAGTTGCCAGGGAACCAGGTGAAAGTCAGAGTTATAAGAACATAAGAACATAAGAACATAAGAACAAGCCAGCTGGATCACACCAGAGTCCATCTAGTCCAGCTCTCTGCTACTCGCAGTGGCCCACCAGGTGCCTTTGGGAGCTCATGTGCAGGAGGTGAAAGAAATGGCCTTCTGCTGCTGCTGCTGCTACCGAGCACCTGGTCTGCTAAGGCATTTGCAATCTCAGATCAAGGAGGATCAAGATTGGTAGCCAGAGATCGACTTCTCCTCCATCAATCTGTCCAAGCCCCTTTTAAAGCTATCCAGGTGAGTGGCCATCACCCCCTCCTGTGGCCGCATATTCCAAACACCAATCACATGTTGCGTGAAGAAGCGTTTCCTTTTATTAGTCCTACTTCTTCCCCCCAGCATTTTCAATGAATGCCCCCTGGTTCTAGTAGTTTTATTAACATCAATCTTTGACAGTTTTATAACATCCACATTTAACATCACACTTCAAGGTCCTGTTCAGGTTTCATTTCAAGTCCTTATATTTACAGTCTACTGATACTGCCAAGTCCGATTCTTCTTTGCAAGTGGGTTGGCTCCTGAAGACTCCAAGGGCTTGGTGAACAGGATTCAACATGATGAAGGCTTCCAGGAGAACTCTCACCCATTACAAACATAAAAAGAAGCCCTGAAACAATAAACTCCAACATTTACAATATAGCAAAAATAAACAACTACCTTCCCAGTAGTTCCCAACAACATTGCAGTTACCTTAACAAAGTGTTCAGGGCTTATACAAACCAAGGTCCGAGTCTGGTAGCCTCGTCTCCTCCAAACTACATGAGCTCTGCAGCCTTCTGCTGCTTTGAGTCTCCCCCCTTTTTGGGTCAACCCATTCTGAGCATGGGGGTTACACCGCTACCTGATATACATATGCTGTGTGGAATCAACCTCTCTCTCTCTCTCTCTCTCTCTCTCTCTCTCTCTCTCTCTCTCTCTCTCTCTCTCTCTCTCTCTCTCTCTCTCTCTCTCTCTCTCTCTCTCTCTCTCTCTCTCTCTCATATTCTGGTGCAATTCCACCTATTCCTAAATTATAAGGCAACCAGCACAAGTTTGTGGCTGACTCCCCAAGCAGCCTGAAGCAGATCGCTCCCGAGGGCTCTGAAGATGCGTGACTCCTGGTGGCCCAGAAAATGGGTTCTGATTTGAGTGCTGAGGTCAGCTCTTTTGACGGGAGATTGTGGACAGCGCCAATGGTCAGAGAATTGGCGGAGGGATCGATCAATCATTCTGGCATGCTGCCAGTGTCCCTTAGATGCTCGGGGCTGACAGGGTCATGGCATGGCTTTGAGGCCTAGTGCAAAGAAGCCGCCGGGAGCTGGAGGGACCCTCAGCTCCGGTGGACTTTGAAATGTCAAAGCTGCGCTGGATTGCTGGACCGTTCCCTCCTCCTCCTCGCCTCTCCCGCCCTCTTCCCCATCCAGCCTCTTACCAAAGAATGGAGCAATCAGCACAACACTGAGCCGTCAATTAAATCCTCTCCGGGCAGGAACGGGCGGGCTGGAATCGATGCCGGTCGGCTAAAAGGAGGCCTTTGTGAGCTACAGCGTGACAAAGAGTCCAGCAGAAAGAGGTGTTTTTGTTGGAGAAGCCAAAGAAAGCCCCTGCTTGCTAGGATCAGTGTGTCTCTGGGCAGAAATGACCAGGAGAGGAAGAGGAAGAGGAAGAGGAAGAGGAAGAGGAGGAGGAGGAGGAGGAGGAGGAGGAGGAGGAGGAGGAGGAGGAGGAGGAGGAGAAGGAGAAGAAGAAGAAGAAGAAGAAGAAGAAGAAGAAGAAGAAGAAGAAGAAGAAGAAGAAGAAGAAGAAGAAGAAGAAGAAGAAGAAGAAGAATGGATGCTGGCGTAGCTCCCGGGCGGTGGCTACTTCCAAGTGTGGCTACTGCAGAGCTGTGTGGACCCCATATGCTGGCATCATCCCTCTTCCCTCCAGCACAGATGCCCTTTATTAGCGGGATGGGCAAACATGGCGGCACGGCTCTCCACCATTCCCCCACCAGGAGTCTGCAACCTGCGGCTTTCCAGATGTTCATGGACTACAATTCCCATCAGCCCCTGCCACCGTGGCCAATTGGCTCTCCAGACGTTCATGGACCACAATTCCCATCAGCCCCTGCCACCGTGGTCAATTGGCCTTGGTGGCAGGGGCTGGTGGGAATTGTAGTCCATGCACATCTGGAGAGCCGCAGGTTGCAAACCCCTGCCCCAGACCGATTCCCCTCCCGTTTCTATTGGACCCTCAGGGTCAGATTCAGTCTATGCCAACTTCATATGACCAGTGGGTGAGAAATAAGGATCGTGCCCTGCTGAAGTCTCTGTCTTCCCCAGGTTCCATCCCCAAATCTCCAGGTGTTTGTGACCATGGATCTGGCAACGCTACCACCACAACCCCCACCCCCACACCCTGTGTTTTGATCACAGACTATACAGAGATGGGAAGACGGCAAGGGAAAGATTGGTGAAGTAGTTAAGAGCAGGTGGATTCTAATCTGGAGAACCGGGTTTGATTCCCCACTCCTCCACCTGAGTGGCAGAGGCTTACCCGATGAACCAGATGTGTTTCCGCACTCCTACATTCCTGCTTGGTGATCTTGGGGTGGTCACAGTTCTTGCTGAACTCTCCCAGCCCCACCAGCCTCACAAGGTGTCTGTTGTGGGGAGAGGAAGGGAAAGGAGCTTGTAAGCCACCTTGAGTTTCCTTACAAGAGAGAAAGGTGGGGTATAAATCCAAACTCCTCCTCCTCCTCCTCCTCTTCTCCTCCTCCTCCTCCTCCTCCTCCTCTTCTTCTTCTTCTACAGCAGTGGCGTAGGAGGTTAAGAGCTCGTGTATCTAATCTGGAGGAACCGAGTTTGATTCCCCGCTGGGCTGCACGCCTCTTCTGAGCTGTGGGAGGCTTGGCATCTGGGGAATTCCAGATTAGCCTGTGCACTCCTACACACGCCAACTGGGTGACCTTGGGCTAGTCACAGCTTCTCGGAGCTCTCTCAGCCCCACCCACCTCACAGGGTGTTTGTTGTGAGGAGGGAAGGGCAAGGAGATTGTCACCCCCTTTGAGTCTCCTACAGGAGAGAAAGGGAGGCTATAAATCCAAACTCTTCTTCTTCTTCTTCTTCTTCTTCTTCTTCTTCTTCTTCTTCTTCTTCTTCTTCTTCTTCTTCTTTTTCTGGCTGAGATAAATTCTTCACCCCCAGATTTCTGGGACAAACATTTCACATCCTTTTTTCCTTGTAAACAAATTAGACCTTGTTTTATTTTATTTTTTAGGTGATGAATTTCTCCTCCTCTTTTCATGGAGCGTTAGCCCCGTTTATATTTCATGTCAGACATTTGTCATCCCTATTTGGGTTCCTAATTATTAACACTCCTTTATCATCCAATCCGCCAGGTTTCTCTTCTTTCTCCGGTTGACCTTGATCGGAGTCCTCTGAAGTCTCCGTGTCATTAAACTCCTTTTCATGTCTTTCAAGAGCTTTTCCAACCCCTTTGAATTGCATTAAATCTGAAGCGGCTCGAAATTAAATGACGCACCTTCCAGTTTTTCCCAGCGGAACAAGACCTTCGTCTGTTTCAACT
This sequence comes from Sphaerodactylus townsendi, assembly GCF_021028975.2. Classification (NCBI taxonomy): domain Eukaryota; kingdom Metazoa; phylum Chordata; class Lepidosauria; order Squamata; family Sphaerodactylidae; genus Sphaerodactylus; species Sphaerodactylus townsendi. The sequence goes on along the minus strand of NC_059428.1, from coordinate 6,423,230 downwards.
TTTCAGTTAGGAAGGTGCGTTCCTTTCCCTTGCACAGTATTCTTATAATTATTTCTTTCAACACAATTATGCCCACGTTCTCCATTTTCAGTCTTGTTCCACAATGCTGTCGTAGCATTTGATCTCTCAATCTCTGCCTGACAAACGGAACCAGTGTGTCTCTTGTATCTTTTTCACTGCAGCATGTCAGGAATTTAATCTGCAGACTTTATCAATTGCCGTCTCCATATTTTTTTCGTGGCAACACCCAGCGAGACAGTTATAATCCTTGGCATAATATCTTGAACTGCCGTCTCAAGCTCAGCCCTGAATACTAAATATTTTTTGTTCTCTCTCAGTTCCAGCCGAGCAAAATTGTCTATTTCTCTGTCCGGATCTTTCTGTTTTCCCTTCAAGGGTTTCAACTTTATCATTAGTTTGTTTTATTTCTCCAGATGCTTAACTTAGAGAAGTTTCTAATTTCTCAACTTTTTTTGCTGTCTCCTTTTTCATTTTTTTTGCACCTTTTAATCCAATTTATTAAATCGTTCCTACAGCATCTTTTCAAATGTCTCCAATTTACCCGTTAATTGACCAAAGGGTTTTTCCATCAGTTCGGCTGCGTCTGATCTTTCTGGCATTATCTCTGCGCATGTTTTCCTTGCAGACATGATGGAATCAACTCCAGATAAATAAGAGGATAGATTCTTTAAGCTGTCACTGTCGTTATCTTCTGGAAGTGTCTCATATCATCCACAGAGTTGTAACTTAATCTGTTTACATTTCGTGGGTTTCCATAGCAATATGAAAAAGAGATGGGGGAGAAACTCATTTGTTTATATCTGGTTTAGACTTTTCCCATAGCAGTCTCTTTCAAACATACTTTCATCACAAAAGGAAAAAAGAAGAAGCTTCGTTTTTAGAATAAAAGCTTATCACAGGAATACCCCTTCTGACTTTAAGTATGCCAGGAGCGCGTTGAATATGCTCAGTGGGGTGCTTGGATTATGTGTATGTGTTCCTGCAAGTGGCAGGGGGGGGTTGGACTGGATGGCCCTTTGTTGTCTCTCTTCCAAACTTCCTATGGATTTCTATGATTCTACTTTTACCTTGTCCTCCACTTTTTGGCTGATTATCCAGCAGCCCTGGGGACCAGAAGTGCATCAGGACAAGATTTTGTCTCCTGATATTCTTCTAGTCTTGGACGTTCTTCTCGCTTTCTGCTGTGCACAACTTTTCACGCCAGAGCAGGCCAAGGCAGGGAACAGCCAGCAATGGATAACTGGGTTTTTTTTAAGTTGCTTTAATTCCTCTCCCGCATTCGTTTGTGTCTTCGAGACACAGCTCCCGCAGAATTTCCAAAGATGTTCTAGTTCTTTGTGATTTTCACTAGTGGTGCTGCCGGGAACAGCCAGCAATGGATAATCAGAGGTTGAAGTTGATGCACTCTCTCCCCGCGATCTGTTTTAGAAGTTCCCGGAGAAGTTCCCACAGAGAAATTTCCTAAAGATGTTCTGTAGTTTCCCAGAAAAGTTTTCTCTCACTAGCAGGCCAGGCGGGAACAGCCAGTAATGGATGCTTCTGGGGGGGGGGGGGGGGGGGAAGTTGGTGCAGCTCTCCATCGCGTGTTTAGAGGTTCCCGGAGAGTTCCCCAGAGGAAATTTCCCAAAGATGCTCCCATAGTTTCCCAGAGAAAGGATTTTCACCTCACCACAGGCCCCCGTCATCAGCACCAGATGAAATTCCTTTTTTTATCTGTTACAGCAAATTATCTTCCCAGCAGTGATAAAAGAAGTTGGGAGGCTGGCTGTGTTGTGAAAAGCCCAGTTATGTTCCAAGCTTTCAAGCGCTGTCCTTGGTCCTTCCAGCTTCCTAGTGTAACCGCTAATATGCTCCAGAATGAGGATTGACCCAGAAAGGGGTGGAGACTCTGCAAAGCAGCATGAAGGCTGCCAGAACTCTCAATGTAGTTTGCTGGGAGGAGAACGAGGCCACAGACTTGGACCTTGGTTTATGCATAAGTTCTCCTGGGCACACCTTGTTACCGATAACTACAATGTTGTTGCGGAACTACCTGGGAAGGTAGATTTGACTTTATTTTTACTATGTTGTTGTAAGCTCATGTTAGGAGTTTATTGCCCCATTTCAAAAGGGTTTTTTATGTTTGTAATGGGTGATAGTTCTCCTGGAAACCTTCATCATGTTGAATCTCTGTTGACCAAGCCTCCTTGGAGGTCTTCAGGAATTGCCAACCCACTTGCAAAAAGAAAGGAATCAGGACTTTGGCAGTATCATCAGTAGAACTGCTGAAATAGAAGGACTTGGAAAATGCCAACTTTAGACAGGGACCCTTTGGGAAGTGTGATGTTAATCATGTTATATGTTACCACCATATGTTACGAAAAGTAAACTCCATTTTGTTTTTTAAATTTGTGGTTGCCAAACTCAGAACTTCCAAGTTCTTGCCCCCACAGAACCTACAGTTGACAGAGGTAGTTACACCTAAGCTCTAACCCTGGAGGCCGAAGTTGCAGAGATCACCTCCCGCCCAATACCACACTTCCCTACTCAGGAGGAGAGTTTCTTGAAGCAACGTGGGGTTGCTCCTTTCCAAAGGCATTCTCTTGCTGTCCAAGAGTGCTAACTTCCAGCAGCAGGTGATTTATGCCGAGCGGCAGAACATTCCAGCACTCGGGGGATCCCTTGATTAGGTCCACAGGGGTATGCACTGGGCACCACTAATTCCTACAAAGAAAACTGGAACTCCTACTGGCGTTGGAGGTCCCGTGTGGGGTTTTCAAATGCTTTTCTGTGCTTGCACTCATTTGCACAAAACTTTAAGCGCCAGCAATGTGCGAATTTTTCCCTATATGTAGTTTTTGAGATGCACTTGAGGGCAGCATTAGTAAGAAACTCATATTAACCAAGAATCTGAGGATATACCCTATTTCACCACGAAATATAAACCTACCCCGAAAATAAGTCCTAGCATGATTTTTCAAGATTTTTGGAGGATGCTTGAAATATAAGCCCTACTCCACAAATAAGCCCTAGTTACAAATTTCCCCGGCACAGCTGATCTGGTCACATGGGGGGGGGTGCAAAATCATGAGAAAAAATAAGACATCCGCTGAATATAAGCCCTAACACATCTTTTAGAGCAAAAATTAAGAAGAAGAAGAAGAAGAAGAAGAAGAAGAAGAAGAAGAAGAAGAAGAAGAAGAAGAAGAAGAAGAAGAAGAAGAAGAAGAAGAAGAAGAAGAAGAAGAAGAAGAGGAGGAGGAGGAGGAGGAGGAGGAGGAGGAGGAGGAGGAGGAGGAGGAGGAGGAGGAGGAGGAGGAGGAGGAGGAGATTTTTTACCCTACTTTGGAGTCTCAAAGCAGCTCACAATTGCTTTCCCTTTCTCTCCCCACAAGAAGAAGAAGAGTTTGGATTTATACCCCCCCCTTTCTCTCCTGCAGGAGACTCAAAGGGGCTTACAATCTCCTTGCCCTTCCCCCCTCACAACAAACACCCTGTGAGGTGAGTGGGGCTGAGAGAGCTCCGAGAAGCTGTGACTAGCCCAAGGTCACCCAGCTGGCGTGTGTGGGAGTGCACAGGCTAATCTGAATCCCCCAGATAAGCCTCCACAGCTCAGGCGGCAGAGCGGGTAATCAAACCCGGTTCCTCCAGATTAGATACCCTGAGAGCTCTCTCTTAACATCCTACGCCACTGCTGCTCCCTGGACAGGAACACCAGCCTGAGGTCAGTGGGGCTGAGAGAGTTCTGAGAGAACTGGGACCGACCCGAGGTCACCCAGTGGGAATATAGGAGCAGGGAAACAAATCCAGTTCACCAGATTATGAAGCTGTGCAGAAAAGACACCTGAACAGAATTGTCTTATCAATCACCTTTATATACGTCTGTTTTGTTCCTTGATTATTTTCATATAAATACTAGTATACACACAAAATCCCTACTCAGTCCTCTTCAGGCACACTGTATCTTCAAATAAGGTTTGCTTCTCCCACACACAGCAGCTGGGTGACCTTGGGCTAGTCACAGCTTCTCGGAGCTCTCTCAGCCCCACCCACCTCACAGGGTGTTTGTTGTGAGGGGGGGAAGGGCAAGGAGATTGTCAGCCCCTTTGTGTCTCCTGCAGGAGAGAAAGGGGGGATATAAATCCAAACTCTTCTTCTTCTTCTTCTCCATTCTCTCGAGAATGCGGTTTACGGCTTGATGCTTCCAGGTCAGGCGCCAGCCAGCTCACTTCAGCGTTTCTCTGAGAGGCTTGTTCAAGGGGCCATCAGCCAGATATGCTTAATATTCTACCCCGGTAACTTGTCTTCCGGGGTTTTTAAAACAGTATTAATGATTGGTTCCAATAGAAGCAAAAGAGGCCCTTCTTCTGGAATATAATTTCTTTCTCATCTGGGAGACGGTGAGTTTGAGATGCAAGTCTGCCGCTGCCAAGATTCCTCGCTTGTTCAGTCCCCTTTCGTGGCCTTCCTGGCCCCGATCCTCCCTCTGCACTTGGCAGCGGCCGGGCCCCTTCCCGAGCTCCCATCAGAGCAACGACGTCTCATCGGTTCCTGCGGTTTTGGCCTCGTAAATCCCGACCTAATGGCCAAGGCTGCAACATTCAGCCCGCAACCCGGAAGAGCCACCCAGCACGGTTTCCAGCCTCTTCCGCCCTCTGTTTCAAGCGGCCCCGTTCCCTCTCAGTCCCGCCGTACGCTGGAGTTGTTTTCCTTGCATTTATAAGCTGCGGGTTGAGAGGAGGGAGGCCAAGATAAATCAGAGCAGGATTTCTCCGGGCAGCAGCAGGGTTCCAAGAATTAGGCCAGGAGGAATGAACGGACAAAGTAGCATGCAGCTGCACACAGCCACACAGCCCAGAGGTCCATTTGTAAAGTTGCCAATTTCCAGGTGGCTTGGTTTGGTTTGGTTTATTAGATTTATATCCCGCCCTCCCCCAAAGGGCTCAGGGAGGTGAACAACGGCTGCAAAATGACAATATCAATGACCATAACATTAAATAACAACCAGCAAAAAAAAAAATAACATCAATAAACATAGAATGAATAACATAACATTATAACATATCATTCTGAATGACAATAAATATAACATTTTAAATATAGGATTATAACAACAAAAACATCAGTATTATAGCATCATAACATCACATAATGGCATCAGTAATCATAACATAATATCATAGATTATATAAGCCAACAATACCCATAACAGCAAACATCACTGGCAGCATAAACAAACAATAATAAGGTAGCTGGCGACTTTCTTTTCCAGTAACACACTGCAAGAACAACACAGTGACCCAAGAACTAACCTCCAATAGAAGAGAAGAAGAAGTTTGGATTTATATCCCCCTTTCTCTCCTGCAGGAGACTCAAAGGGGCTGACAATCTCCTTGCCCTTCCCCCCCCCCTCACAACAAACACCCTGTGAGGTGTGTGGGGCTGAGAGAGCTCCGAGAAGCTGTGACTAGCCCAAGGTCACCCAGCTGGCGTGTGTGGGAGTGCACAGGCTAATATCAACTACAATATCAATTACAGCTACATTAGTGCAAAACCTAGCTTAATAACAAACCTAAATACAATGACATACCGCTAAGCTAAACCTACACCAAAGCTAAACTAACTCTACCTAACGCTAGCTGCATATGCCAAAATACATTAATACAATAAACACTACCAATATAAAAACATCAAAACGAGAGGGGGACTATGTGAAGCTCGCTAACTATTCAAACCCCCACCCCCAATAAAGAGACAACACTTAAAGCCAAACAGTCCATATAAGTCAGTGGTGGGATTCAGTAGATCCGCACTACTTCATCAGAACCAGTTGTTAAAATGGTGCTTGTGAACAACCGGTTGTTAAATAATTTGAATCCCCCGCTGATATAAGTGTAAGGAACCCTCAAGCTTACGGGGGTGGGGTTCCCCACATCCACAGAATTACAGCTTATCCCTAGACTACAGAGGTTTGTTCCTCTGGAGAAAATGACCACTTTGGAGGGGGGGAGGGGGCGCAGAGGTGGGATCCAGCAGGTTCTCACAGGTTCCCGAGAGTCGGTTACTAATTATTTGTGTGTGCCGAGAGCGGATTACTAATGGGTGATTTTGCCACGTGATTTTGGCCTTAGTTACGCCCCTCCTCTCAGCAGTAGCACGCAGAACTTGGAGCACTCTAGCAGGAGGTGTACAGTGCATGGCAGCCTGCGCCTGCGTGCATTCGTTTCCCGCCCAAGGACCGGCGTCCTTGCCACAGCCCCGCCCAGGAATGCCCCACCCCTGGAATGCCCAACCACGCCCCCATCGTGCCCCGCCCAGCCCCACTGGCGCTACACCACAGTTTGAATCCCACCACCATGGGAACCTGTTACTAAAATTTTTGGATCCCATCACTGGGGGGGCAACGGCATTCCCTTTCCTCACTCTTCTCCACTGTCCTCAGGTATCTTGACAAAGGGAGTTTCGATTGGTTGTTGTGGGTTTTCCAGGCTGTGTGGCCGTGGTCTGGCAGTTTTTGCTCCTAACGTTTTGCCTGCGTCTGTGGCTGACATCTTCAGAGGCCTGTCGCGGTAAGATGTGTTTCTCTCCATGGCACAATGTGGAGTGAACGTGTGTCGGGAATATAAGTCTCGCCCACGTTACAAATGTTAAGACCAAAACCTACCAGACAATGACCCCACGGCCCAGGAAACCTACAATAGCCAGTTGATTCCGGCGGTGAAAACCTTCAACAACATTTGGAGATTTGACTCTTGCAAACTATTCCAACAATCTTGTTGGTTGGGTGCTGTGTGGTTTCCGGGCTGTATGGCCGTGTTCTAGCAGCATTCTCTCCTGACGTTTCGCCTGCACAGATGCAGGCGAAACGTCAGGAGAGAATGCCGCTAGAACACGGCCATACAGCCCGGAATCCACTCAGCACCCAAGTGATTCCGGCCATGGAAGCCTTCGACAATACAATCTTGTTGGTCTCTGTTACTGGGACTCCCTGGTGCATATTCTGCTTCACTGTCCTAAACATAACAGTTTCAGGTCTGATTTGGTTGCATTATTCCCTGCAGAATTTGTGTCTCTTCCAGATAAAACAAAAATGAATGATTAAGCTGCCGAATAATTTCGAGATAGAAATATTGGAAGCTGTAGCCACGTTCCTAGCACATATTTTGAATGTTTTGGAGTTGTAATTTGTTAATGCCTAATAAAGGTTTCTTCATGCTTTATGATCTATGCCTTACGTTTTGAATGTTTTGACATTGTAATTTGTTGATGCCTAACAAAGGATTCTTTATGCTTTATGCTCTATTGTTGTTGTGGTGGTGTAGTGGTTAAGAGCAGGTGCACTCTAATCTGGAGAACCAGGTTTGATTCCCCACAGTGCCGCTGGAGCTGTGGAGGCTTATCTGGGGAACCAGATTAGCTTGTGCACTCTAACACACGCCAGCTGGGTGACCCTGGGCTAGTCACAGTTCTCTCAGAACTCTCTCAGCCCCACCCACCTCACAGGGTGTTTGTTGTGGGGGGGGAAGGGAAAGGAGATTGTCAGCCCCTTTGAGTCTCCTTACAGGAGAGAAAGGGGGGATATAAATCCAAACTCTTCTTCTTCTTCTTCTTCTTCTTCTTCTTCTTCTTCTTGGATTTATTCGCCGCCCTTCCCCGAACCCTCACGTGTCTTGAACTCAAATCCAGCTACATTCCATCAACTCACTACGCTGTAAGGTTTTTCCTTACAGATCTCCTATAATGAAGCAGGCACGGCCTCATCAAACTAGCCCCTGTGCCAGACCAGATGACCTGGGGATGGTTTAGAAAAGCAAGGAGGACGCCGAAGGACCCAAAAAGGAGGCTGCAGGTACGGGACGTCCTACCCCGGAACAGGAGCTGCCCTGTGGAGCAATTTGCCCGTTCGAAATGCCTTCTGCTCAGCAGGAGAACAAAACCCATTACTCCGGCAAAGCGCTCGGCGAGAGGTTCTAAGGTGCATCGCCTACTATTATTATCAGCGTTACGAAACCAGCGCCGCACGCCCATGGCTCCCTGTTGCATCCCCGCTAGTTGCCAGTTGCCAAGGTCTCCCAGGTAGCTATGGAAACCTCCCAATGGGATGCTGTGTTGAAGGTTAGCCAATCCAAAGTCAGGCTCCGCAAAGAACAGGTTTCCCCCCGATCAAATTCCACTTTTGTTTGAGAGGAAAAAAAGGGAAAGAACAAATTGGAACATTGTTGTTTATTACTTTCCAGGTTTGGCTCAGAAGCGAGGCTAGGGAAAAAAAAAAAACCGCACGTTGGAGGAGAAAGAGGGGTTGTGTTTTTCTTTTTTTAGGTTAAGGAGCATCTGGCAAAGCGTGTCCGTGCACATTTGTTCTAGATACCCCTGCGTGCTGAAGCGTGGTCTGAGCCCTTGCAGAAGTTTTAGCGGAACAGAAACAAATATTTCCGGAACACATAGAGTAGAAATACAGCTAGAGTGATGTTCAGTCCGGTAGCATCTGACAGAGCAACAACATTTTGAAGGTATATGCTTTTGAGGATCAAAGCTCAGGAGTTTATACCCCCTGCAAGGTGCTACCGGGACCTCAAATTGAGGCTATTGTAAGAACTTATACAGAACAAGCCCAGCTGTTGATCAGACCAGAGTCCATCTAGATCCAGCACTCCCTGCTTACTCGCGAGTGGCCCCAACCAGGTGCCTTGGGAGACTCACCTGCAAGGTGTGAGGTAGGAAAGCAATGGCCTTCTGCGGCTGCTGCTCCCGAGCACCCTCTTGGACTGTTAAGGCATTTAGCAATCTCCAGATCAAAGAGGGATCAAGATTGGGGAGACCATAAATCGACTTTTCCCTCACATACAATCTGTCCAAGCCCCTTTGAAAGCTATCCAGGTGAGTACGGCCATCACACACCTCCTGTGGCAGCTTATATTCCAAAACACCAATCACAAAATTCGCGTGAAGAGAGTGTTTCCTTTTATTGAGTCCATAATTCTTCCCCAGCATTTTCAATCTATGCCCCTGGTTCTACGTATTGTGAGAAAGAGAGAAAAATGTCTCTCTGTCCACATTTTCTACCCCATGCATAATTTTATAGACTTCAATCATATCCCCCCTCAGACGTCTCCTCTCCAAACGAAAGAGTCCCAAACGCTGCAGCCTCTCCTCATAGGGAAGGTGCTCCAGTCCCTCAATCATCCTCGTTGCCCTTCTCTGCACTTTTTCTATCTCTTCGATATCCTTTTTTTTGAGATGTGGCTGACCAGAACTGAACACTGGGACTCCGAAGATGCGGTCGCCTTTCCACGGTTTCTTTATAGAAGGGTGGCATGACAATCTTGTCCTACTGCACTTTACCAGTGGGATATCAAGCAACACAGAAAAGCCTTTATGTGGCATATAAAACAGGATGCAAAATTTTTAAAAACCAAAGGAAAACAAGGTTAAGAAATGCAGTTAAAACTACTAATTTCCCAGTATAAAAATCTGCAACGAGTTTCACAAAAGAGCACATCAGAGAGCTGTTCCCAGGAGATTGGATTTGCCTTATAACACTTCACAGTGTCGGCTGAGAAGGCATTGCAAGAAAATGGGAATTCATGTATTTCATGCGTATCTTTATTATTGTCTTTAGTGGCATATAAGAAACGAGAGAGCAGGTCAAGTGTTTCAACCATGAAGTCATATCACATGATGAACAAAACAAAGCTCTTTTAGAACGTTCCCATATTCTTACATGCTTCCATCTCAGCAAGAGCTGTTGATGGCAGCACATTACACATACTTGCCGTGATGCCGAGGAAGAACTCTCCTCTCACAGTAGCGAGGATTAATCAGACGTAGCATTTAAGATATGCTGCCCATAATTCCACGCATTTCGCATGGGATTAACCGAACGTACTTTCGGAGAACAGGTTAGTCCTGGGCAGCAAGAGTCAAATTATGAAAATCAAGATCCAAGAGCCTATTCTTAACTACAGTCTGAGAGGCTATTTCCACCTTTTGTGAGCATAAGGAGTGATGACCAGTGGGACTATTCTCTGCGAAATAAATAGGAGGTACCCTACTAAGGTCATTTCACGCGCTGCTGCCAGACTGTTCTATGCCCTCAGCCCCACTCCTGGTGCGAAAGAGTTGTTCCAAGATGGACTCGCTTTACTGGTGGAAGGCCCGAGAAACATGTACTGGGGACAGGAAATCATAGGAATCATAGAGTTGGAAGGAACCCCCAAGGGCCATCCATAGGTCCAACCCCTGCCATGCAGGAACCACACAATCATAAAGCACTCCTGTCAGATGGCCATCCAGCCTCTTTTCAAGCACCTCCAAAGGAGACTCCACCACCCTCCGAGGGCAGCAAATTCCATTGTTGAGCAGCACTTCTTCTTTCAGGGAAGTTTTTTTCCATGGAGTGTTTTAGGTGGAATCTCTTTCCCTTCACCTTGAACCCATTACTCCTGGGCCGAAGTCCTCTGCAGCCACGCCAGAAAAAACAACAAGCTTGCTCCCTCACCAACAGCGACATCCCTTCAAATATTTTAGAAAAACATGGCAAAACTACATCATGTCCCCCCCCGCCTTAACGCTCCTTTCAGCTTCTGCCAGACTAAACATCCCCAGCCCCCTAAGTCTCTCCTTGTAAGGCCTGGATTCCAGACTTTTGATCATTTTGGTTGCCCTCCTCTGGACCCGTTCCAGCTTGTCAATATCCTTCCTGAATTGCACTGCCCAGAACTGTACACAATATTCCAGGTGAGGTGTAACCAATGCAGACTAGAGAGGTACAATTACATCTCTCGATCCTGACACTACAGCCCAGAATCGCATTGGTTTTGTTGGCTGCCGCATCACACTGCTGGCTCATGTTGGTGAGGGAGAAAGCTTGTTTTCTGCTGCTCCAGAGACTAGGCCCAGGAGTCATGGGTTCAAGGTGAAGGGAAAGAGAAAAGGAAAAAAGGAAAACCCACCTAAACATCAGGAAAAACTTCCTGACAGCAAGGGCTGTTCGACAGTGGAATGCACTACCTTGGAGTGTGGTGGAGTCTCCTTCTCGGGAGGTTTGTAAAGAGAGGCTGGGTGGCCATCTGTCAGGAGTGCTTTGATTGTGTGTTCCTGCCAGGCAGGGGGTTGGACTGGATGGGCCCTGGGGGTCTTCCAACTCTATGATTCTATGATCTCCAAGGGGCTGCAGAGATGCATGCTAGACCCAGCCTCTTCCTAACGGGGAAGGCCCTGTTGGGAGACAGTGCTGCATAGGTGCCTTGCAGAGGAAGGGGAGAAGAAGAGAGTGCTGGGGAGGGGGGGGGGAAGCCAGCTGTGCGAGTGATGCGCTGCAGACGTGCGGCTTGCCAGGCGGGGCCCCAGAGAGGGGTGTGAGGAAGTGACAGTTTAATGGGGCGTCTGATGAAATAATGAATGTTTTAGAGTCTGGCAGCTGTATTAAGCCGACGCCGCTCCTAATCGGCAGCAGTTATTGCTGCAGCGTAGGCCGCGGGTGGGAAGGTGTGGGGGACAACTCTTCCAGGAGGGAAGGGACCCATTTCTAAACTCTTTGTGGAGCTGGAGTCGAGAAGGGAGGCGTGTAGAGCTCAGCCGTGACCTTGGCCCATGGGAGAAGCCGCGGGGGGTTTGGAGGCAGGTTTGCCAACCGCTAGAAGGGGTCCGGAGATCTCATGGCTTTAAATTTGATCCTCAGAGGATAGGGATCGTAGAATCCTAGAGTTGAAAGAGACCCTCAAAGGCCATCCAGTCCAACCCTCTGCCATGCGGGAACACACCATCAAAGCACTCCCAACATATGACCACACAGCAGTGGCGTAGGAGGTTAAGAGCTCGTGTATCTAATCTGGAGGAACCGGGTTTGATTCCCAGCTCTGCCGCCTGAGCTGTGGAGGCTTCTCTGGGGAATTCAGATTAGCCTGTGCACTCCCACACACGCCAGCTGGGTGACCTTGGGCTAGTCACAGCTTCTCGGAGCTCTCTCAGCCCCACCTACCTCACAGGTTGTTTGTGGTGAGGGGGGATGGGCAAGGAGATTGTCAGCCCCTTTGAGTCTCCTGCAGGAGAGAAAGGGGGGGATATAAATCCAAAACTCTTCTTCTTGAAAAACCTCCACAGAAGGAGACTCCACCACACTCGGAGGCAGTGAATTCCACTGTCGAACACCCCTGACAGTCGGGAATTTCCTCCTAATGTTTAAGTGGGTTGTCTTTCCCTGCACCTCGAACCCATGACTCCGTGTCCCAGTCTCTGGAGCCGCAGAAAACAAGCTTGCTCCCTCCCCAACACGACATCCCTTCAAATATCTAAACAGGGCTATCAGGTCCCCTCTTAACTGTAAAGGTTTCAATGGTGTTGATGGTAAGGGCAGCCGCCTAACCTTGAGTACATTCCACAGCGAGGAGGCTGATGGAGGAGCCGAATTTGCGCTTCATCGTGCGCGGAGACTCTTGCCTATCTCATGCGCGGGAGATGAGGTCTCACGATTTCCCTATACAGGAAAAGCAGGGAGGGATGGGGATGAACAGAGTTAGTAACCGCCTACTGTGCTTCCTGGCGGGAAGTTGTCATTTCCTGCCACCGCGTGTACTTACCAGGCTTTCTAAGATGTCTGTGAATAAACGGGTCTTTTTTTTCACCAAAGCATGCCTTTTATTTCTGCTTCTATGGAATTCCTTACATTGTGGCAGGGAATCTTAATTCAGTCTATATCCCTAGTGCAGTGGACCTCTGGTGTCTACCGGCATGGAGAGGTTGAATATTACTGCGGAAGGTGCAGCGTAGCCCCAAAGAGGGGCTCCGACCTTTCCCTTCCTGGATCCTGGAGGAACCGGCGGGAGAACGGGCCTCGCTGGTGACTCTTTCCCGGCCCGGTGATCAGCATCCACTGAGTCTTCCTTTACTCGGGCCGTTGGAACGAGGGACGGATGGCGGCGACCATGGGGACTTACGCCCGATGAGTCGCTTTGGGGCTGTCTCACATGGATCGAGCGCCTGTGGATCCGGATCTCACCACCCGTTTTCGGTATGGATTACAAAACCTCAGATGCAATCCTTGTCATGGAGGTAGACGGGCCTGACCACCTTTCATCACGGCAACCCAGGAGTCCATTGAGCGCATTCCTGGACTCGTATTTTGGTGATGCTCCCAAAGAACCACCGTGGCACAGCATCTTCGGGGCCTCGATCCGAAGGAACACTCGGGACTAAAACCTGGGATTGGGAGAGTGTCACGTGCCGTCTTCCGATCCCGGACCCCCTGATCCCGGGTCAGGCGGCTGCACCCCAGGGAGCCACCGGTGGCCTCACGGTGTCTCGATGTCTCGCTTTCCAGGCTCCACGAAGAGTCCGAGGAAAGCCTGGCACTCCCAGAAGCCGGATCTGTTCCCTCTCCCATCGTAAAGAAAACTGCGGATGAGGAAGTGCGGCCGACGCAAGATGCCTTAAGCAAGCATGGAACCCGTGAAGCGTCAGCTATGGGAGGAGGAACGGAGGCACAGTTGCGAGCAAGAGCGCTTGGTAAAACCTGCAGAGGGACCGGGAACAGCAAGCGCCAGAAGAAGTCCAACTTCCGAGAATTTGGACCGTGCCAAAGATCGCGGCTTCCAGCGACAATATGCGCCCATGAACCCTAGTCAGTCCATGATAACGGTCCTGGGAACACTCCAGACGCTGGATTTTACAGCGGCACGCAGAAGACAAAAGCCGCTTCCAGGCCTTGGCGCAGACGCATAAAGTATGAGCTGCCAGCTGCAGCTATTAAACGGGACGAACTGGCTATAATTGGAACGAGAAAAAGCAGCCCTGCATGCGCACCAGGATGCATTGACCCTTAATGGAGAGAGAGCTGGCTGCGTTGGAGAGGGAACTGAGGAGGCAGCAGACCAGGAAGCGCTAAGTTGGAGTCTATGCTGTGCGTACTGATATAATTGCCGGCGACCAGAGGGGCAGCGTGGCTGGGTTGTCCTGCCACCCAAACGCCAGCCAGGCACCCGTGGCATTGATTACCGCTGCTCCGATTCCGGCCCCCCCTGTGCAACCGCTGCCCGCCCAAGTCCTGCTCCAACCTGCGTGCAACCGCCGCCCTGCCGTATGCGCCAAGAGCCGTGGAAAGAGGGGGGTTACTATAGGCCCCTCGATACCTGCCCGTTTTGATGGGACCGCCTGAAAGCTTCCCTACGCTTCCATTTTGCAACCTCCTGATGCCCACATGGAGGACTATGATGATTTATACGCAGAGTCTGAGGCAGCTTGAAAAAATACTGGGACATGTCGAAACTGCCCAGTCCTGGATGGCGCGGCAGCCGACTGGTTTGTGCCTCTTTTGGATTTGCAAGCTGAAGACTCTCGCATACGGATTGCCCGCATTCCTCCAAAGCCTTAGAAGAAGCGCTTCAAGATCCGGGCGCAGCACGAAATGAGGTAGCTATCCGCACCTATCAAAATCTATTATCAGCAGGGCAACCGTCCGTTTGCAGAATTTGCCCGAGCAATTTACGATCGCGTGGCGGCTGCTCGACTCTCCTCCTGAGTGGCCTACGAGCGCGCTTGAAATCGCGAATACTTCTCAGATGCTGTATTGACGGCAAAGCTCTGCGTTGAAGCGGTGTTTTTAATTCGAGGTTCCTCAGACGTACTGTTACTGATTGGATCCAGTTGGGATCCCAGGTGGCGTCTTTCGCTGGAATATCTGCAGCTTCGTAAGCCGAGGAGGCCGCCCACGCGCCGAAGCCTGCCACTGCGTCCCACCAAAGGCAAGCTCCAGCCGCCCTACCGAGACCACCTCTGAGCGCCGTCATGCCCGACTGGGATTGGAAGCCTTTACTGCGGGAGGACCAGGTCATCTAGCAGCCAACTGTCCGAAGAAACAAAAGCCAACCAGCCTCCAGCCACCTGCGCGACCCCATCTCGCCAAGCCACCACCGCCAGAGTCGGGGCCGCCTCCGGCAGACTATTCTTCTAAGGCAGATCATCCGAAGAAGGCGACCAGCCCAGAGGAGAGGGGAAGCAGCTGTTTGCCTTTCTTCCAGCCCCCATGGATGTGGAGTCCGACTTCCCCTGACCAGCGGTGAGTGAATAGCAAGCGCTCCCCATTACTGGTTCCAAAGCGTTTTTGGCCAACCCGCTAAACATATACTACGCATTATAGCCTTGGCCCTTGTGGGATTCTAAGGCTGCTCCCACATTGCTTAATGCGTGCCCCAGGTGGCAGAAGGAGGCTGGAGGTCTGGACCAAATTCCCCTGGCTAAGCCCAGCTACCATTCACCTTAAAATGGACGGACAGCCCTCTCTGGGAACGGTTTGTAGAAAGGACCAGAAGCCCAGCAGTTCAAAACACAACCCGGTCCCTTCCTCCTCCGTTACTGCCGACCATTGGGAGAAAAATAATAGTTTTATTTTGGCGCCAGTGGCCAAACACTCCATAGTTTTGGGCATGCCATGGTTATTTGTTACATGGGCCAAAGTTTCATTTGGAAAGAAGCGGATCTTAGAATTCCCGCACCTGACCCTCCTGCGGTGAACACATGAGATTGGGGGAAAACTCAACTTCTCCTGACACACCCCCCCTCCCCTTGGCTTCTTTATCAGCCCGATTGCTCCGATTCTATTGGCATCCCACCGCGCATTACCAAGATCTAGCCAGAGTTTTTCAGGTAGAAGAATGCGATCAGTTGCCACCCCATAGAGACACTGACTGCAAAATTGTTATTACAGCTAGGGGAGCAACTGCCCATGGAGGTAGAATTCTACCGTAGCTGAGTCCCAATGAGGGAGAAGGAGCACCGCGTGCTCTTTTGGATTACAAGAACCTGCATTTCAGCCAAGGGTTCTAATACGGCGGGCTACCAAACACACACACGCTGCTCCCGCTTTTGTTTGTAAAAAAGAAGAAGATGGGTCTTTCTGGACTTTGCACAGATTATCGAGGAGTCCACCAATGAGCAGTCTCCTGTCTGCAATAAATACCCTTTGCCTTTGATCAAGGACCTTTTAGATGCACTGGGCAAAGAGCATCTTTACTAAATTAGACTTGAGAGAAGCTTACTACAGGGTCAAATTTTGCTGAAGGCTACTTGAACACTATGACTGCGTTTAACACAAAGTGCTTGGACAGTTTGAATACTTAATAATGCCATTCGGGTTAGAGTGCCATGGGGCCCTTTGGGAAACTTATTTAGCCCTCTATCAACGAAGTTCTCCGCATGATTTATTGTCAGACAAGGGAGTTGTGGCCTTTATACTTAGATGACGTTTTATAAATTTATTCACAAACCATAGAAGAGCATAAGAAACGCTATTGGTTCGGGAAGTATTGAAACGCTTTGCTCAACAACTCTCTCTTTGCCAAACTCTCTCCAAAATGCTGTTTCCACCAGGACCTCCATTGACTATTTTACCGGGTTGCCGGATCTCGCCCGAGGGGCTTAAAAATGGATCCTACTAAAATTGACGCGGTCCTCCAATGGCCCTGGCTCCCAGCCAACCGCAGAAAGGAACTCCAATCTTTTCTGGGTTTTGCTAATTTTCTACTCGTTGGACTTTATACCCCAATTAAACGCTGAGCTGGATTCCTCTCCTCTCTCACAGACACTCTTCTGCAGCATCTAAGGGTAAAGATCCACCAATGTCCGCCAAGCCCGGGCCCCCCTTTCCTGGTCCTGAAGAATGTCAAACGCCAGCCTTTCAGCTCTCTTAAAGTCCTGCTTTTACACACCGAACCTATCCTAAAGCACCCTGACCCAGATCTCCCGTTTGTGGTTCACGCTGCGTGGATGCCTCGGACAAAGCGGCAGGGCAGCCCTGTTGCAGAAAAATAAAGATGGTAGGCTGAAGTTCCGTGGTTGCTTATTTATCAAAGAAATTCTCCGGTGCTGAACTTCAACTGGACTGTGTGGGGATAAAGAGAGACTGCAGCCATCAAAGTAGCACTCTCCCACTTGGCGCGCTAACTGGCTGGAGGGGCTAAACACCCTTTCAGGTTTTGAGTGGGATCACAAAAAACCTGGCAGCGCTTCTTTCCACCTCAAGATGTCATACAAAACAACTCCGGTTGGGCCGATTTCTTTTACTTTCGTTTCTGCAAGCTTTCACAGTCCATTTTTTTCCCCGGGAAAACCAATAATAAACTGGCTGATCCAGCGGCTCTCGGCCTACCCGAGGGTGGAGCTTCGCCTTACCGGAGACGATTCCACGCACTGTTCTCTCCCCTCCCAGTTAGGACTGGCTGTCACCCGATCCTCAAACGTCCACTCCTCCTTTCACGCCCATTCCTAGTCTCGTCTTCGGCTCTCCTTTCCTGCGGGAACTTCGAGGAAGGCGGGAGCTGCACGAGCCTCCAGCAGGAGGAAAGTGATTCCCAATTGCGTTTGGAGAATGGAGTTTGGCAGAGGGGAGCTGTTGATACAAGCCTCCCCCCCCCTCCGCAAGCCAGCAAGTTGCTTGAAGCCTGCCACGATTGCCCGCTCATTCGGCTGGACATTTTGGCTTTCTGAAAACGCTCTGCATTTGGCCCGCCGTCAGTTCTGGTGGCGCTGCAATGTCGCCAAGGACATTGAGGCGTATATTAAAGGTTGCTCTGTTGTTTGTGCAGAAGCCAAAACCATTCCGGAAAGCCCCATGGGCTGTTGAAAGCCTCTCCCCGGGTGGCCCTCCAGCCCCTGGGAAGTCATCTCCATACGGATTTTATTACAGATTTGCGTCTCGAAAGTCATGGCAACCACGGTCTTGTGGGTGGTGGTGGACTTTATTGGCTAAACAAGCCCATTTTGTTTCCATGTGCTTCTGCATCCTCCGCATCCTAAGTTAGCACGGCTGTTCATTCAACATGTTTACCGCTCTACACTCCGCCCATTAAGGTGGTCCTCCGACAGCGGCCCCCAATTCATTCTTCTGCAAAGTTCTGGAAGGCGTTTTGGGGTTGTTGGGGGCCGGGCGGTCGCCAACGCCTTCACCACCGTTCAAAGTGACCAGGTGAGTGATGGAGAGAACGAACAAGAACCCTAGAGCAGTATTTACGCTGTTGTTACACCAACTACCACCAAGACAACGTTGGTGCGAGCAGCTCATTCCGTTTGCGCGAATGCGCCCTTTCATAACAATCGCGGTTCATATGGCAGCGTTACAAAGAAAACCCCCTTTGAGAATTGTAGGTCTGGTCGCTGGATTCACCGCCGTTACGCAACTCACCAGCGACAGCTTTGGATCCTCCAGAGTTTCTAACAATGGATTTCATCCCTAGCCGAGGGATGGAAATGCCGGTCCAGAACCATACCCACAACAGGCTAAGGACTCCCAAAAGCTGCAAGCCGGATAAGCACCGCTTTCGGATTTTCCTCTCGCGTGTGGGCGCTTGGGTGTATTTAGGATCTACCTGCAAAAATCTTCAGAAGGCGATTGCATAAATTTTCCAAACTAGGGCAAAAGATTACGGGTGGGACCTTTTCAGATTACTAAAGTGATTCTTTAATGATGTCACTGCACCCGATTGGATTTGCCTTAACTCTCTTAGTAACATCTCATCCTGTCTTCCATTCCAGTTTTACTCCAAGGAGGGCTCCCCGGCTTCCGATGCCTGGCTACGAATTCGGCCATGGGAGAGACCCCCCACCAACTATTATTGATGGCCACAATAGCACTACGAAATTAGCGCGCATCCTGGACTCATCGCTTTACATCGCAAACGACAGCAATGTATTTGTTAAGTTTCTTGGGTGCGGATCATTCCTCTGGGTATGTAATCAGTGGGTTTATTCCGAAAATATTGACGCCCCCACCCTTATTTCTGAGCACTTTCCACAGCGCCTTTCCGCGCGATAAACCTGGGGGGGAGGGGTCTTCTTTAAGGGAGGCAGAAGTGTAAAGGTTTTCAATGGTGTTGATGGTAGTGTATGGAGCAGCCGCCCTAACCTTGAGTACATTCCACAGCCCGGGCATGATGCTGGGCCAGCTTCATCGGCGTGAGGAACTTTTATCTCTTGGCGGAGATGAGAGTCTCCGTCTCCCCATATGGGGAAGCAGGGAGGGGATGGGATTAGAACAGAGTTATAACCTGCAATAGCTTCTACTGGGCGGGAAGTGTCATTCCTGCCACTGCGTGTACTTGAGCTTTCTAAGATGTCTGAATAAACGGTCTTTTTTCACCAAAGAGCCTTTTATTTCTGCTTCTATGGAATTCCTTCTTGGAGCAGCGATGGCGTAGTGGTTAAGAGCAGGTGTACTCTAATCTGGAGGAACCAGGTTTGAATCCCCGCTCTGTCACTTGAGCTGTGGAGGCTTATCTGGGGAACCAGATTGGCTTGTGCACTCCAACACAGCCCAGCTGGGTCCAAACTCTTCTTCTTGGCAAATCCCTGCCCCTGCACCACAGCTCTTGCTGTGCTGACCAGCCAACAGAAGGAATAGTTCACTTAGGCTCATTCCGCACATGCAGAATAATGCACTTTCAAACTGCTTTCAGTGCTCTTTGAAGCTGTGCGGAATGGCCAAATCCACTTGCAAACAGTTGCGAAAGTGGTTTGAAAACGCATTATTTTGCCACGTCTTGGAAGGGCCTTACAAAGTTCCAGTTTGTGGGTCGTTCTGTATCTCAGCACTCCACGTTCCCGGTTTATTCCACCCCATCTGGTCTCCACCTGCAAATCCCCCCCAACGCCGACCAACTTAGATGAGTCTCTTGCATGTCTCCAGCTCGAGAAAGCCTCACGGTGAGACGGACGGCAGCATCTCCTCGGGGCCTGACTACCGAGAAAAAAACTGGACGCTTTGTTTCTCGGGCCACGGAGGAAACGTAGATATAAAGCTGCTGTTTGTTTTACAGAAAATCCATACAGGCAATTCTCACTTCAAGGCTCAGGAGCTAAGAAGGAGAAGAATTCTTCACTTCCAGGGGCGAGGAATTGCCAAGCTTCGGCAGACCGAAAGCCGCATATAAAGATGCTCCGGCTCCCATTGGGAGGGGAAAAAGATATTAGGGACTGGGATTTCCCTTTTGCTGGATTTTTATGGCCGGAGCTGTGGCCAAGTGGCTGAGGTGAACTGAACAATCACCTGTGGTTTACTGAGCCGGCCTTTAACAACCTTGGCTGATATCCGCGGCCGATGAGACCTCCCGTTACAAGAACTACCGGTTGTTAAGTGCGATGAAGCCCTCGTCTTGTAAAATACTGATTTGATCTCCTTCTGCCCGACGTTTGCAGCCGCGTCTTTGATCAAAGCGTTAAATCAGCTACCTGAACTGGCTCTGCTTTTCTGACTCGGCTTCAGCAATTTCTGCAAAGGGAGAAACAGAGTTTCCATCTAGTTTTGGAAGTTGCGTTTGATGCCGTCTGTATCTCTCCCCTCACCCCGTCTTCTTTTTCCCCCGAGGGATTAACCTCTTTCAGCTGTCTTTTCTTCGCTGGGTTTATATTCCAGTCTTTTGATCACTTAGAATCATGAGGTCATAGAATCATAGGCTGATTCCGCACGGGCCAAAAACAGTGATGCGAAAACGGTGTAAAAACAGTATAAACCCTTTTACACCATTTTCACACTGCTTTCACACCGCTGTTTTTGGCCCATGCGGAATGAGCCATAGTGTTTGAAGGATCCATAGAGGCCATCTAGTCCAGCCCCTTGCTCAATTCAGGATCAGCCTAGACCATCCCAGGCAAGTGTTGTCCAGCGCTGCTTAAGAAGAAGAGTTTGGATTTATACCGCACCTTTCTCTCCTGTAAGGAAACTCAAGGTGGCTTACAAGCTCCTTTCCCTTCCTCTCCCCACAACAGACACCTTGTGAGGTAGGTGAGGCTGAGAGAGTTCAGAGAGAACTATGACTGGCCCAAGGTCACCCAGCAGGAGTGCAGGAGTGTGGAAACACATTTGGTTCACCAGATAAGTGTGAAGTCTTTGGAGGTTTTTAAGGGGAGGCTGGATGGCCATCTGTCAGGAGTGCTTTGATTGCGTGTTCCTGCATGGCAGAGGGTTGGACTTGATGGCCCTTAGGGGTCTCTATGATTTTATGCTTCTACGAGATAGAGTTAAAGCCACCTGGCTTCCTGCCCCCCACAGGACAACGGAAACATCCCGTTTCCCACGAGACCAGAAGTGTCAGGGGTAAGCCTATTTATCTACTTAGAGTGTGAAGCCATAAGGAAGAGATCAAGGAGAGAATGTGGTAACAGTGGTAACATATAGCAGGCTGGTTGCGTATATCTTGTCGCGATGACATTGAGGTGGGAATGCATCTCAATCAACTCAGTGCAGCCCCTGAGAGCAGCCCCGCGCTCCAGTTCAAGTTTGTGTCCAAACACCAACGGCTAGTGACTCCATCTTCCTCATTGCAGACAATAGACCGGGGTTCTTTTAGCACTACTCTCGGATGCGTTAAATTGTTCATCCTCCCCTTTTGTTCCCTCCAGTTCAGTTCTGAATGGGCCCTCACTCGATTAATATCTCTCGCAACAAAAGAGCTCGGCGCTCCAGAGAGCAGGCATAGCTTCAAGGACTGCCGGGAACGACTCGCCCATTCTTCCTGCAATTTGCTGGAGCCTGCCATTCATTCTCCTCGGCCGCGAAGCCTCGCTTCCCCGGCTCTCTGGGGCTCAGCGGTCTGCCTTTGACAAACCAATCGGCCCTCTTTCACGGCTGGCACCATGGCCTCCCGTTTCTCTGCCACTGCGCCTCTGAAGGAGGCCTCCACACCCCCGGGAAAGGTCTCCAAAAGACACTTACATAGAAGAAGAAGAAGAAGAAGAAGAAGAAGAAGAAGAAGAAGAAGAAGAAGAAGAAGAAGAAGAAGAAGAAGAAGAAGAAGAAGAAGAAGAAGAAGAAGAAGAAGAAGAAGAAGAAGAAGAAGAAGAAGAAGAAGAGAACATGAGAGAAGAAGAAGAGAAGAAGAAGAAGAAGAGAGAAGAAGAGAGAGAGAGAGAGAAGAGAAGAGAGAAGAAGAGAGAGAGGAGGAGGAGGGAGAAGGACGAGGACGCAAACAGAGGGACGGAGGACGAGGATTCCAGAGGTGAGGAGGACGAGGTGGCTCGCAGGGACGAGAGGGAGGCGAGGGACAGAGGCACGAGCAGGCAGAAGGTTTGGATTTATATCCCCCCTTTCTCTCCTATGTAGGAGACTCAAGGCTGACAAATCTCCTGCCCCTTCCCTCACAACAAACACCCTTTGAAGGGTGCTGGTGTGTGGGCTGAGAGAGCCTCTAAAGAACCGTGATGACTCAGCCGCAAGGTCACCCAGCTGGCATGTGTTGGAGTGCACAAAGCGAACTCCTGGTTCCCCAGGATCAGCCTCCACAGCTCAAGTGGGGTGTGAGCAGGGAATCCAAACCCGGCGCGCCTAGTAATAAGCCCAGCAACCTGGTTCCCTAGGGATGAAGCCCTCCACTGGTGTGCTCTCAAGCGGCAGAGCGGGGAATCAGACCCGCTTCTCCACTTTAGAGTGCACCTGCTCTTAACCACTACGCCACCGCTGCTCCCTTTATACGTCAGACTATAGAAATGAAGTGAGTGCAATCTCAGGGATGCGCCTTCCTCACCTGAGCTAATGGCCCCCCCAGAGCAGGTGTGGGTTTGATCAGGGCCAGCATACGTGGGAAAGGGCTACCTTCCGCCGGGCCTGTCCGGGGCAGCTTTGGAAGGAAAGAGGCATCATCGGGAACTTTGCTGCTCCGGTTTCTTCTGTGCGGCAGCCTCTGGGCTCCCTCTGGAGGCAGCCGAGCTCAAAGCCGTGGGACAGGCCCCGGTCCTTCCTGCAAAAAAAGCCCCCCACGGTAATCTCACTAAAGACGCAAATTGAGATCCACGCAGGTCAGAGACAAAACCCAAAAGCGAGGGCGGGCCGCCTCCGTCTATAATTCAGCGCGTTGTCTTTTTTTCCCCAATTCTCTTCCCTTGATTGCGCTCTTCGTTTGGAAGTTAATTGTCGCTTGTTTTCTTTTCAGAGGTTTGCTGGGGAAAAGGAGCCGTTTCTCATTTATTGCCTCCTTCCTTCCTTCCCGGGCTTATAATTCCCTGTTTATTTCTGAGGATACACAGCAAGCCCCTTAATAAGAACGTGACTGACGGCCGGGGCCTCTTGTTCAAGCACCACGCTTGGCTCGGGGCTCAGTTTCCCCTCCAGGAGGAGGGGGGGTCTCTCTTCTGAGCAGGAATGAACCTCACTTCTGAAACCCCCCTTTGGAAGGGCTCAGTGGAGTGATGGTGAACCTATGGCACTCCAGATGTTCATGGACTACAATTCCCATCAGCCCCTGCCAGCATGGACTACAATTCATGGACTACAATTCCCATCATGGACTAGATTCATGGACTACAATTCCCATCAGTCCAGATGTTCATGGACTACAATTCCCATCAGCCAATTGGCCATGCTGGCAGGGGCTGATGGGAATTGTAGTCCACGAACATCTGGAGTGCCATAGGTTCACCACCACGGGCTTAGTGGCTCCGTGGCAGAGAATCTGATGGGCCTGCAGAATGTCCCCGGTTCAATTCCAGGCATCTTCAGTTAAAAGGACCAGATACTAGGGAAAGGCCTCTACCTGAAGCCCTGCAAACCCATGGAGAGGGGGCATAGCTCAGTGGCAGAGCATCCGTTTTTGCAGCCAGAAGGCCCCCAGTTCTACCCCCATCATATCCAGTTGAAAGGAAGATGTGGAAGACCTCTGCAAGAAGAAGAAGAAGAAGGAGTGTTTGGATTTATATCCCCCCCTTTCTCTCCAGTAAGGAGACTCCAGGTGGCTTACAAGCTCCTTTCCCTTCCTCTCCCCACAACAGACACCTTGTGCGGCAGGTGGGGCTGGGAGAGTTCTGAGAGAACTGGGACTAGCCCAAGGTCACCCAGCAGGAATGTAGGAGTCCGGAAACACACCTGGTTCCCCAGATAAGCCTCCGCCACTCAGGTGGAGGAGTGGGGAATCAAACCCGGTTCTTCAGATTAGAATCCACCTTCTTATAACCACTACACCACGCTGACTCTCTGGAGAAACTCTGGAGACCCGCTGCCTGTCCGAATAGACCCGTGGTGGCGAACCTTTGACACTTCAGATGTTATGAACTACGATTCCCATCAGCCCCTGCCAGCATGGCCAATTGGAGTGCCAAAGGCTCGCCACCATTGGAATAGACCAGGGGTAGGGAACCTGCGGCTCGAGAGCCGCATGCGGCTCTTCTGCCCTTGCACTGCGGCTCCACGAGCCGAGCTGCCGGCTTCATCCTTGCCTGCCCTGCAGGCAGCAGGGCGAGCGCACCAATTGCCCGTGGCCGGCTGGGCAGTGCCGCAGGCTTCCCCTCTCGCCCACCCCGTTGGAGTGGGGCGGGCGCTTTCCCGGCGGCCGGCAAGGCCAAGCCGCTGGTTCCATCCTTGCCCGCCCTGCAGGCAGCAGGGCGGGTGCATCCATGCGCTTCTCAGAATGAGTGGAGTAAAAGGTAAAAAAACCCAATATATACAGTGTTATCTTTATTTTAAATGTCAAAAATTATTTGCGGCTCCAAGTGTTTTCTTTTCCCGTGGAAAATGGGTCCAAATGGCTCTTTGAGTGTTAAAGGTTCCCTACCCCTGGAATAGACCAACAGTGACCGTGATAGACCAAAGGTCTGTTTGACAAGTCTCATGTATACAGTGAAAGAGGAAGGTCAGAATATAAATATCGGGAGGAACCTCGAGGGCCATCTAGTCCAACCCTCGGCACACCACAGGAAATTAACTACCTTCCCCACCCTTGCTCCCTCAGCGACCTCTGCTGTGTGCCCAAAGGATGGCAAAAATCCTCCAGGATCCCTGGTCAATCCGGACTGGAGGAAAATTCCTCCCTGACCCCTGAGTGGTGACTGGCATTGCCAAAAGAAGAAGAGGAAGAATTTGGATTTATATCCCACATTTCTCTCCTGCAAGGAGACTCAAAGGGGCTGACAAACCCCCCCCCCACCCGAGGTGGGATCCAGCAGGTTCTCACCAGTTCCCGAGAGTGGGTGACTAATTATTTGTGTGTGCCGAGAGGGGGTTACTAATTGGGTCTGCTTTTCCGTTAGAAATCCCATTAGAAAGTCCAAAAATCACAAAGTCCTGTTGTTTCCTATGTGGCTGGTTAGCGAAGGTAGAAAACGGGATCATTCTCCCAGTGGGGCTGTTTTAAAAACATGTTTTAGAAAGATGGTCAAGTTCCTGGTTTAAGGAAAGTCTCCTTCTTTTGATTTCTAGAAACAAAATTAAGTATTTGAAAGTATGAAGTATTTGACAGGCAGTCAATTAGAGGAGAAAGTAGTTGTTTCTGTTGGCAGCAGACAATCGGACTTGCTAGAATGAGTTTAAATTATGGACTGAAAGATACCAGCTGGAAATTAGGAACTTTTTTTTTACAGTAAGAGTTTTTTCAGTAACAGAGAAATTATTAATGCCCCGCCCCCGGAATGCCTGGCCACGCCCCCGTCGTGCCCCGCCCAGCCGCCACTGTTTGAATTCCACCACCAAGGGAACCTGTTACTAAAAATTTTGGATTCCACCACTGCCCCCCCCCCACACACACACACACGCACATATACAGCCACTGTATCTCTGAGGTCCAAATACATGCCCTCCTCTGCCCGAGAAGCAGTAGCCGGGATCCTTTCCATTGTGCCCAGATCCAACGCCAGCTGAGGCCCGCGCTCCCTTTCTTTGAGCAGAAATTTGTGCTTCTATCGGATTTTCAGTGCTGGCAGCAGCTTGGGGAGTCGGCTGTCAGTCAGTCAGCCAGTCAATCAATCAATCAAACGTTGTTTAATAAAAGAGCGCACAGTTGAGACTGCAGCCAGCACTTCTGATTTTTATAAACTGGGTTCCAGCAGAATAATGAATCCATTTAATTCCGCTGCAGATCCCCCACAACGAACTGCCTCGGGCCCCTTTTTCTATCAAATGGGAACCCCTGTTGGTTCTAAATGCCGCAGCCATTTGTTTTGGGGGGCTAGACGGAATGTGCCTGTCTTACACTCCTTACCCCATGGGTTAACAATCAGTTCATGGGCTCAATTCAAGGTACATAGACTCCTAGAGTTGGAAGAGACCCCAAGGGCCATCAAGTCCAATCCCCTGCCATGCAGGAACACACAGGCTCAGGAGGAGGAGGAGGAGGAGGAGGAGGAGGAGGAGGAGGAGGAGGAGGAGGAGGAGGAGGAGGAGGAGGAGGAGGAGAGAGGAGGAGAGGAGGATACAGAAGAAGAAGAAGAAGAAGAAGAAGAAGAAGAAGAAGAAGAAGAAGAAGAAGAAGAAGAAGAAGAAGAAGAAGAAGAAGAAGAAGAAGAAGAAGAAGAAGAAGAAGAAGAAGAAGAAGAAGAAGAAGAAGAAGAAGAAGAAGAAGAGGACGAGGACGAGGACGAGGAGGTGGTCACCCAGCTGGCATGTGTTGGAGTGCACAAGCTAATTGAGTTCACGAGATTAGCCTCCACAGCTCAAGTGGCAGAGTGGGGAATCAATCAAACCTGATTCTCCAGATTAGAGTGCACCGGCTCTTAACCACTACACCATGCTGGCTCTCTCGGGAAGCCATGGAGGTGCCCGTCAAAGTCAGGAGGATACTGCAGGGTGGGCGGGGGTCTGTCCAACTCCTTCTTTAGCTACCCAACTTTACATCCTAGGATGTATTAAGCTGCACAATCAAAAGGCCAATGACCAATCAGAAGCCTTGCTGGGCACAAGACCCATGTGGCCTCACTCACTTTCTAAAGACACTGGGCAGGTGACAGGAAAGGTGTGGATGGGTACCATAAGCACACACTGAAGGAAACTGTAGCCCGGTGCAAAATCTGAGTTTTCTGTCCACCCCACTCCCCCACCCCCGTATTGACGGCCGCCCTCCCCCACCATGACCAAACAACTTTTTGGGGGGTGGAGGGATGTGAGCAGTGGTGGGATCCAAAAATTTTAGTAAAAGGTTCCCACGGTGGTGGGATTCAAACTGTGGCGGAGCACCAATGGGGCTGGGTGGGGCATGACGGGGGCGTGGCCTGGCATTTAGGGGCTGGGCATTCCTGGGCGGGGCTGTGGCAAGGACGCAGCCGCTGCGCCGGTCCTTGGGCGGGAAACGAATGCACGCAGGCGCAAACTGCCACGCACGCCGGTGCACCTCCTGCTAGACTGCTTCAAGTTCTGCGTGCTACTGCGGAGAGGAGGGGTGTAACTAAGGCAAAAATCACGTGGCGAAATCACCCATTAGTAACCCCCTCTCGGCACACACAAATAATGAGTAACCTCCTCTTGGGAACCTGTGAGAACCTGCTGGATCCCACCTCTGGATGTGAGGGTGATTTTCCACCCCCACTTTGTGACCTGTATGTGGCTGCAGCCCCAGCCTGTGTCCCCTGGAGTGCTCACAGCCCTGCGCCTGCACTCCAAACCTTCCCCTTACCTAACCAACTTTACTCCCTTGGAACTTTCTCGAGGGTTTGCTTCTTGCTTTCTCTCGTGCAATGCTTCGCCTTCCGCCTTCAACACTTCTTTTCTCTTCTCCTTTGATTTTTTGTTTCCTCGGAGATCCTTTGTGTTCTACTGCTTTGTGGACTACGAGCAATGCCAAGTCGGAACACGTCAGGGAGAGATGAATCGGAGCCATGTGATGGAGGAACCTCTTGAAACGTCCTTCTTCTCCGAGTAGCTGAATAGGGAGCTGTCCACTCTGGGAAGAGAGTTACCTTGGAGCCTCAGAGGCGAACCTTTGTATCGCGTCTCTCTGTTTAGAAACCGAAAAGACGTTCAAGGTCTCCCACTGCTTGACTCATTTGGAACAATGCCTGTGCCAACCAGCTCGAGGAGCCAGCCCTAGACCCGCAGATCTCTTTGTCTCCACGCACCCGGCTTGATGTCTCCCACCCCTCGTCCTGCCCTGTTGCTAGAGCCCTTCTCGTTCTTCCGTGATGCTCCTCTCTTTGAGGCGGGCACTTGAAGATGGGGCATTCTGGGATAGCTCCTGTGTGGGCGGACATCTTGCTTAGGACAAACGTGTCCTTGCCCCGACAGAGAACAGAACAGCTTGCTGATAGCAACAAACTAGATCTTTTACTTGGCAGGAGTGTCGTTAAGTGCTACCATGCCAATTTATGGTGCCCGGAAAGGGTTTTTTCAAAGTAAATGAGAAGCTGAGGTGGTTTGCCATAACCTTACCTCTTGGCATAGGATTCAGATCAGCTTTCCTATACTCTAAAATATTTGGAGTGCCACATTTGTATTCAATGTACCGCAAGACTCTGTCTGGAAGCCGGAGACAACATCTCCACAGCTACGCAAAGCCTGGCTGGTTACCTTTGGAAGTTTTGGGTCCCGCCTCTGTATTGCTTTTAACTCAAGATACTGACATCCTCCCCAGCTTCATGAATCTAAGTGGTATGGACGGTGGAAACTAAACTACTTTCCCTGGGATTTTCCTGGGAAATATACAAATACTGCCTGCTTCTGGAAATCTCTCTCTCAATTAAAATAGGCGACTGCTAAGATCAAGAGTTTCAAGTTCTGCAGGACAAGGCGAGAAGCAATTGCTCCCCCCTCTTTTACTAATATCAAATTTAAAATCAAGGTCACCCAGTTGGCGTGTGAGGGAGTGCACAGGCTGTTAATCTGAGATTCCCTCTAGATCAGGCCTCCACAGTTCAGGGCGGACAGGAGGCGGGGAATCAAACCCGGTTCCTCCAGATTAGATACACGAGCTCTTAACCTCCTACGCCACTGCTGCTATAGGTAATAGACGCTTTCCAAGAAGCTGTTAGATCCTACCATCATTGAATAGAAAAAGAGAAAAATAATTCATGTGATGATACAACAGCGAAAGATGAAAGTTCATTGATATGAGATATGAGTATGATATGGCGAGATATTAGGATTACAATTGTATGCTGATGAGCCGTTCTTCCTTATTTATATATAAGAAATACCAAACCTAAATTGGCTGCCTAGTGGGTGACGTGGTTTAATGCTGTTAGTGGCTTATTTAGACAGTGACTCCACATCTTTGTTACCGGTGAACCCTATCTCCCGAACTAAGACCCGATCTTGCTTTAGCTTCTGGAGATCAGGCAAGATCAGGAAGTGATCCCAGACCTGCCGGGCTTGAACCACCCTAGTGCCCGAGACATGCGTGGGCGCTCCGCCAATCGCTTTCCCGGTTTCCGCTGCCAAGTACCGTTTGAAAGCCGAAGGGAGCTTTTGTCCAGCAAGGCC